>NW_020837949.1:78110066-78242757 GCF_003676395.1 Aethalodelphis obliquidens | reverse complement strand
TTTTTTTGCGGTACGCGGGCCTCTCACTGCTGTGGCCTCTCCCGTTGCGGAGCACAGGCTCCGGACGTGCAGGCTCAGCGGCCATGGCTCACGGGCCCAGCCGCTCCGCGGCATGTGGGAACTTCCCAGACCGGGGCACGAACCCGTGTCCCCTGCATCGGCAGGCGGACTCTCAACCACTGCGCCAGCAGGGAAGCCCAAGATACGTTCTTAATTGACACTGACTTGTTGATGTGGAATGGGACAGTATTCCAAAAGGATACCCTGCCTTCTGATTTTGTCTGCATGCTTCCTCTTGATGTCTTTTAGTTTATTCCCTTTTTTGCTATCTTTCTAGTAAACTATAAGTTAAATGTGAAAGCTTGATGAATTCAAATGAGACATTTTTTACTAGAATTATCACCGCTGAAATTTCGTATTTCATATTATATTACAGCAGATGTTACATAGTGTCTGGTTTACCTACCCTTAACGATGCTAAAATTATCCACTACATTTGTTAACATAGGCAATCTCTCTCTCTGTGTTGTGCATTTTTCCCTTGAGATTTTTTAATAACAAAAATGAGGGGCTAAGTTTCTCTAAAGTAGTTTGATATATTTTACAAAAATAATACATTGACTTAGAGAATTAAAATAATTGAAAAAAGTATTTGTCAAGGAAATTGAAGACTTAGAACCATATTCAACAAAGACGTGTATATAATTTGAAAAAAATTAATGATTGTAAACTCTGATTTTAAAAAGGTTTTCTGTATTCAGTTTTATTAGAATTACTATTAGTACATAATTAATCAATATGACCAAGTTTTTTTAGGTGTATTAGTCTAATTTAATGGTTTTAGAGTATAATGATAAGGTTTTTATTTTTTAATTTAAATTTTTTTCTTTTATTGAAGTATAGTTGCTGTACAATATTATGTTACAGGTGTACAATATATTGATTCACAATTTTTAAAGGTTATACTCCATTTATAGTTATTATTACAAAATGTTGGCTATATTCCCCATGTTGTACAATAACCAAGTTTTGATAAATAATTCTTAAAGAAAATTTTATTCATTTTTAATGAGATTCATGGGTTTTTCATCTAATTATTCTATGCAGACATTGATTAATATAACTTGTTTTTAGAATCATCTAGGATTCAGCCCCAATCTTACTCCTCTTTTTTATTTTTATAAATGTTAGCAGCAAGCAACATATTTCATATTTCAAAAATAAATAAATAAATGGGAATGAATGTTATTCTTGCATAGATAGATCACTCAATTATTTAAACTCCTGTGTTGTATGCCAAAATTATATTGTGATCCTTTACCAAAATTACTTTTAATGATTTATTAGCTGACAACTCAATTAAGTTCTCTTTCAGTTTCGTTGAAAGCAAACACTGGAAACCACTTGAATTATAAAAGCATTTGTTACCCAGTTTTGTAAGTCATGCGCATCTTCAACTTTTGAAAAGCCTAAAAAAATAGGCTTTACTAAGACCTATCGAGTTTCTTAATTTTTGTACAACTGTTTGATAATAAAGGAGGTTTCTCAGGCAATGGTTTGTTTCTTTGTTTGGTTCACCAGGGATTTTTACACATAGGTTCAAATATAGCATAGCAAGATTCAAGAAGAGTGAGAGTAAGTATGAGATGGTGATGGGGGAGGCAGTCAGAAAAGGCAATTGGCACAGCATCTTGACTGCAAGTGTGTTCTCAGGTAAATAAATTTCAGCAAAGAGTATTTATAAAAGTTGAAAATTGGAGCTGGAAAGTGACTTCCTTAACACTATCCATGCCTGCCTCTCCCTCAGAAAGTGTGTTTTCCAGGGGAAAATGTCTCTCAGTTTGAAGAGCACTCCCATAGGTCCTAACAAAGTCATGAACTGTGCCTCTCAAAGTTAAAAAAAAAATGTTGATAGAAGAGATGCTGAAAGGTTTCAAGAAACCGATTTAGCAGCTAACGCTTCAACTGGTCTATATCACTGCTCTCCTTGATCTTCTGGAAGCTTGTAAGCTCTCTTTCCTGAAAAGACTCTGTAAGTAGTCAGCTGGAACCTATTGTTCCTTAGGTTAACATAGTTCGATCCACATAGCATGCCTTGCACATGAAAAGATTCTCAAGTTTAAGGGTCACACTCCTCACTGAGACTTGACCCTTAGCTTATTAGAGTTGTGGCAAGTAGACCTGATGAAGCACCAGAGAGATGAAATAAACTTTAGTAAATATCGCCTTCAGTATTAATATAGTAGGTATTAGTGCCTTTATGTACTAAGTATTAATGCCTTAATACAGTGCTTAAAATACCACAGTATGCTTATGCATACTTATACATTATTATACACGATATTTAATAAATTACTTGACATATTATACGTTAGTGACCAAGGGACACCATGTACAAGTCTACCTAATTTTTTGTGTTTTGAGGAGTTTTTTGGCAAGCTGAACTGTGGTCTTCTCTTTGGACAGTTTCTATTACTTCCAACTCAGACTACTTAAAAGGCAATCAGGAAAGCATTGGTAGTAAAATGACATATGCTTGTCAAAGTACTTAAAACGTCACGGTGTTAGATGAAATTTGATAAATAAGACAGAGATGGAAAAACGAATAGAAATTGTGTGGATGCTATGTATGACAAGACTGTATTTTATTCAATTACAGGATTTAATAAGATTTTGATTTAAGGTTAGAAAAAATTCAAATATTTTCAATTTGGGATTCATTGACAAATATGAATTCTTTTTGATTTTTCATTTTTCCCCTAAAAATAAGTTGTGGCTCATCATAGTGTATTCAAGGGACCATTTGTACATTTAATAGCTTTATTTAATCAGAAACATTCAGATTCCTTGAAATTACACATGGGTGTAAATGCTAATGGAAAATGTTCTTGGCAAGGTAATTTTGGAGCTTGCCAAACCCCAGATATCTTAGGTATGCTTGAAGATGTTATAATGAACAAAACATACTACAAAGTCACTGAAACTTAGAGTTATATGTCAGGAAAGTAGACAAAATACCAAATATGTTGCCATGCTTTCACTAAACCAAAGTCAATCTCGTGTGTTTGAATTTAGACTGAAGGCTTCTCCCATGTTAAGTTCAGCTATGAGATATATTATTGTGATTAAACAAATGTAGTTCCAATAGGATTTGTCATCAGTTGCTTACAATCATCTCTTAAGTGGAATCGTGCATTCATTTTTGGAAGATTTCCGTTAAAGGACACAACAGCACTTAGTGAGTTGTCTAAACTTTATATTGGGGGTTGAATTTCCTACCAGTGATTCCTGGAAGTTTTTTAATTAGAAAGAAATTAGTAAAAATACATCACATGTTTTTTTTTTGCAGAAACTTTCAAAGCCTTATTATTATGTCCTTTATAATAGACCACAGGGCAGAGCAACTCTCCTACTTTCACATAACACCCTGCTGTTCAAGATGTTACATGTAAACAAATGAGCAACAGTTCCTTTTCTACATGACCTAAGACTACCTTTTTTCCTCCTTCACTTTTTTCCTTAAAGCCTACACCTTGGATAATGTGTCTTCTGGATGAATTAAGGTTAGACACGTATTTTATCCCATACCTCAAGCCCAGTATAGCTTATGTGTATATGAGGAATTTTACTTCTAACTTGAGAACAACCACACGCCATCATACATTATACATTATATAAAGCTGGTTGGGAGAGGGCTGCAGAATGTACGAAAACTACTTGATGAATATTTTGTTTTTAGTCTGCTTAAATTTGAGCCTCTAAACTCAGATAATGTGAATTCTTTCTTGGGATTCATCCTGGGGAATTAGTAAAAGAATTTTGGCATCCAGGTAAGAGGACAGAGTAATAAAGAGGTGAGTAAAGGTAACAGAATGCAGTGCATTTGGACTTAGAAATGTCAAAAAGCTGGGCCACAAGTGGAAAAACCATTGGATTTCCATGAGTGCAAATGTTTTAAGAAGACAAGCATTTTAAGTAGCCTGGATGGGAAACTCAGCATGAGGCTAATAGTTGGTTTGATGTTTAGAGTCATTATACTGGACTGTGTCCGTAGGATTACGCAATACTATTGTGATAACACAAATGTTAAACAAATCACCTACCTCAGAATTTCCTAAATAGTGCTTTACAGCTTTTGGAGAGAATTTTTTTTTTTTTTTTTTTTAATATCGTAGTGTTTTCCTTTCTTGGATTCCCTAATGAATTTAGCAGTCTTTATACTTAGCAGGAAATCTGGACTGATCATTTGAGGCCTGTTTTCTTTATCCATTGTGGAGTACGGGTTTACTTTTGGACACCTAATAAATCATGATCTAACATCTAAGAAACAGACGTATTGCCACATTGCTAAATCAAGGAAAGAAAAAAACAGTATAAATGGTTGGTTTTGTCTTTCACTTATAGGACAGTAATGAACCAAGAAGTGACATTCTCTAGTAATGATACACTAGACTCTATTAATGATATGTTAGTGCCCCAGTCTTATTATGTGGGGTTAGTAATGGTTTTGTATTTGAAAATGTTAAGCCCGGACTTGTTTGTAGCTCACCAAGGAATACGACCATATGCGATGCTTTTCTATTTCAGGCAATGCCCCCACTGCTGGATAGATTGCTGTTGACAGCTTTTGACCAGAGGGAGCCATTAGATTTTGCTGGCTAGCAAACAATTGCAGCTTTGATATGAGCTACAAGGTAAAGATGAAAAGGAATACCAATGCAAAAAAATACGCTAGCTTTGTGTGGTCTCTAGACCCTTCTTGGGCAAATGAAAAATTATTTAGATGTAAAAACTAACAAAAGAAAAACAAAGAGAAAAAAAAAATCACAAACTTTTCAAGATTAGACAGGTAAAATGAAGACTGAAAGAGACCTGGAAGAAACATAGTGGAAACTTCATACCACTAAAAAAGAATTCAATGGAATAATTTGAAGATAGCAAATATTTTTCAACTGATGCTGTTGGAGAGAGGTTCCAAAATAGTTTCTGTATTTGGAAATACATTGATTTTGTTCCTAACGATGTCATCTTAGGACAGCAGTTGTATCTTATATGTAGTGATGCAAGAACACATTTAACTGACCAAGCTTATAGGTAAATGAATGCAGTCAAAGAACAAGATAACAAGAAATGTTTGCACTATTTAGGCTTTGCTGAACATAAGTTAAATCAGTAGTCTGTTAGTTTGAAAACGTTGCTTGGACTAGAAAAAAAGATACAGACTGGCAAATTTAGGATTCCATGGATCCTATAATTATTTTTAAAAAGCAAATTTAAAAGCTTATGTAGATAGGGCTTCCCTGGTGGCGCAGTGGTTGAGAGTCCACCTGCCGATGCAGGGGACACGGGTTCGTGCCCCGGTCCGGGAAGATCCTACATGCTGCGGAGCGGTTGGGCCCGTGAGCCATGGCCGCTGAGCCTGCGCGTCCGGAGCCTGTGCTCCGCAACGGGAGAGGCCACAACAGTGAGAGGCCCGTGTACCGCAAAACAAAACAAACAAACAAAAAAGCTTATGTAGATAAACACAACTTCCTTTGACAGAAAATAATTGTACTTAGATTCTCAAGTGAATTTTATATAGAAAAGGTAAAAATACTGACTGGGGTGCAGAGCTCTGTGTACTGAAATGTTCATGAACTGACAGTAAATAGTCAGTAATCTATGGGTTAAACTTTGAATTACAAAGGTTTCGATATCCTAAAAACAAATAAAATGTTACTTTCCTTTACTGGGTGAAGTAGTGCAATATTCATCTATAAAAAGTCCTTGGAAGTAGAGTCGGTAATTTGCCAAAGTACTAATACACCATTTATTTTAATTTTGTTTTTAACTGTATGAATATTAGAATCACCATTTTTTTCCTCTGGATATTTTGGTCAATATCCATCTAATATGGAGAGAGTAGAGCCAATTTATTAAACAGAATATATTTAGTTTAATTTTAGTATATTAGCTAAAAATGTATAATTTTACAATCATATACTGCTTTCACAGATGGGCATCTTCTATAAATGCACACCTACTTTCTTTTAGAACAAACGCATGTTATATATCCCCCTTCCCGACATTTCTCATGCAAGATTTCTGAAACAACACTAGGCTGTTGATGTGTTTAGTACCCTCTTCAGGTAAAACCAATAGCCTGTTTTGAAAATAAAAACATGATTGTGTTACAATTGTCATGATGATACCTAAAATAGATCTTCATCCCTGAATCTAAAGGCACTATTCAGTAATCTGCGTAGGTGAGAAAATGTAATTTCCTTTATAATAATGTGGAGCCAGACAGTAACCACTTCCTAATTCAGGTCTGGAAGCTTGCCTCACCTGACACTCTTCTTCCAAATTTGAGGTCTGTGAAAGTTCTGGCTGTCCAGAAAGTAGAACTACAAACACATGATTTCATCCTAACAGACATATTTAGTTTTTCAAAGTTTTTCTACTTTGCTTCTATTTTCCCATCTGCTAAAAGAGAATAATAAAACTTAACATATGGATTATTGAGAGGGTTATAAACTGCTTTGTACAGTGTTAGGCACATGGTAAGTGCCTGAGAAACGTTAACTAATTTTATGATGACTATTGTTTTTACCTATTTTTAGAACTCAGAATTCTTGTCATAATATTAAAAAGCAAATTATTGAATTTAAAATCAATTAATCCTCAGTGGAATTTTATGAAAAATATGTGATTAAATGTTTTTTAAACATCATGATGTTTTTCTTCTTGGCTGCCAGGTATCTAATTGCAACTCCTCTTTTCTTTATAAAAAATATCTTTAAAATGTCAAAGTCTTATGAAGATGTATATTATCATAAATAGTAAATTATTAATATTCTCCAAAAGAAGCAAATTCACAATCGCTTACAGTATCATGAATATTGTTAGAAACGTGACAAGTGGATTTTAAAAATGACAACTAAAGACCAATCAAAACTATTTGAAACTCACTCAATACATAAGAGAACTCACATATTATAAGAGTGATTTTGAAAAGAGATACTTTTGAAAAGTGAGAAGTAAACATTCCCATTTTAAAGAATACTAAAAGAAGAAGTAAGCAATACATTATATTAGACAATATATGTTGGTCATTACTTAGCTTTATATCTATTTGGGCGTTTAAAAATCTCTCTCCACATTGGTGTCTACAGTCTTGATCTCTAGCCAGTCTGAAAGCCATACTTCAAAAACTTCTCCTTCACTCTTCACATGCTGTCTATCCTGATGATTCTACTTCAAACTATTTCTTAAATTGGTCCATTTCTCTCTGTCTACATTACCATCATCTGTTGCCTGGATAAGAGCAGCAGTCTTCAATTTACTGTCTCCTGGTTTCCTCTTGAACCTTTTAATCTAGTCCTCTCATGAAATAACAAAATTATAAAGCACAAACCTGATTTCAATATGTCCCTGTCTAAAAATCATTCAATTGGTTTCCTATTTCTCTTAATAAAATAAATAGCCCTTTCCACAGTCACCTTCACTCAGATCCCTTTAATCTTTCACTCCACTCAGGCTAAGCTGGCCTCCTTTCTATCCCTAGAAATGTCCAAACTATTTCCCAGAGCTTTAATATCTGCCCTTTTCTTTGTCTGGAAAGCTCTTTTGCCAACCATGCCTCTGGAAATTTCTCTTTAACTAATTAAAGTCTCAGCTCAAAAGTTAGGGCCTTAGAGAGGACTGTCCTAACCAAACAATATAAATTATATCCTTTCTGTTATTCAGTCTTGTAGACTTAATTTATTATTTTTCTTCTTAGCACGTATTTACTTTCTCTTGTATTATTCATTTTACAGTGAAATTGGTCAAACAAACAGAATAATAAAGTACATAGTAAAGTACACAATAGTGTACCAACAACTGGTATCATCTGTCTTGAATATTCTACCCAATTTTCTCGAATACGTTGTAACAGGAAAAAAAGAATTATAAAATCAGCATTCCTAGTAGGGTACTTGTTTTCATCCCCTGTAGCAGTGCATAGGGCTATTCCATTCTCCCAACCCTTGCTAACACTGGGCAGTCTGATGAATGAAAAATGTAGTCTCCTACTTGTAATCTGCTTCTCACTGTTTGCCACTTTCTTAGGGAAATTTTTTCCCATTTTTACTGCCCCCCAAAATGTCCTCGTTCTTCTTTTGTGACTAGCCTTCATAACATTTAGTTTCTTTTTGTGCTTTTCTTTGTCTTGTTTTATTGTTTCATTACAAATTTAGAACCATCCTTGTCTCCCTGGAATAAATCCAACTTGATCATGGTATACTTTCCTTTTTGTATATTGCTAGATTCAGTTTGCTAATATTTTGTTGAGGATTTTTACATCTATATTCATCAAAGATACTTACCTGTAATTTTCTTTTTTGTAGTGTTTTTGTCTGGTTTTGGTATAGGGTAATTGTGGTCTCATGGAATGAATTTGGGAGTGTTCTCTCCTCTTCAATTTTTTGGGAATAGTTTGAGCAGGATAGATAGTGGCTCTTCATTATATGTTTGGTAGAATTCCACAGTGAGGCCATTTGGTTCTGGACTTCTGTTTGCTGGGAGTTTTTTTTTTTTTATTATTATTATTACAAATTTAATTTCACTACTAGTGATGGGTCTATTCAAATTGTCTATTCCTTTTTGACTCAGTCTTGGTGAGTTTTATGTTTCTAAATTTGTCAGTTTATTCTATGTTGTCCAATTTGTTGGCATATAGCTGTTCATGGTATTCTTTTATGATTTTTTTTTATCTCTATGGTATCAGTTGTTATTTTTCCTCCTTTATTTCTTACTCTGTTTATTGGGGTTCTCTCTTTTTTCTTCTTGATGAGCCTGGCTAAAGGTTTGTCGATTTTGCTTATCTTTTCAGAAAACCAGCTCTGGGTTTCATTGATTTTTTTTCTACTGTTTTTTAGTTCTATTTTGTTTATTTCCCCTCTGATCTTTGTGTGTGTGTGTGTGTGTGTGTGTGTGTGTGTGTGTGGTACTTGGGCCTCTCACTGTTATGGCCTCTCCCACTGCGGAGCACAGGCTCCGGATGCGCAGGCTCAGTGGCCATGGCTCACGGGCCCAGCCGCTCCACGGCATGTGGCATCTTCTCCGACTGGGGCACGAACCCGTGTCCCCTGCATCGGCAGGCGGACTCTCAACCACTGCGTCACCAGGGAACCCCTTGTTTTATTTATTTATTATGATTAATTTATCACAAGTAGTTTTATTTTGATGTGTTTGGTGGGGGAGGTAAGCTCCTCATCTTCTTACTTCACCATCTTTACCCTTCCTCCCTTATATAGCCTTTATAAATGCCTTAAAAAATGTCTTGTGCAGACAAAACATGAAAAAGAAAATCTAAGTGTCCATAAACTGATGAAAGTATAAACAAAATGTAGTATATCCATACAATTAAATATTATTCAGCCATGAAAATAAATGAAGTTCTGATACATGCTACAACATGAATGATCCCTCAAAACATTATGTTATGTGAAAGAAGTCAGACACAACAACCACGTATTGTATGATTCCATATAAATAAAATTTTCAGGATAGATTTCATTTTTTCGTATTGTCTGAAACAGTTTGTAAAAGTCACTATTTACTTCTTGAAGGTTTGATTTTAAAAATACACTTTAAAATCAACTGTGTCTAAGATATTTTTGAGGGGTAGACATTCACTTACTTATTACACTTTTAAAATGCTTATTGGCTTATGCAAGTTTTATTTTTCACCATGAGACAATTTTGGTAGTAAATATATATTTCAGAAGATTGTCTACTTAGTTCGAGTTTTTAAATGTATTGGATTTGTTCATTATATTTTATATTATTACATAATATATTATACATAATGTTTATATTATATTTTAATAGGTTCTATATCTTTGCATCAAGTCTTTTAGTTATTATTTTCAAATCTTCTAATTCCTTGTTGATACTTGTTTTGTTTTATTTCCTGTTTTATACAATCTGCTACCTTTCCATAATTTAAGTCTCCAACTATATGGTGACTTTTTAAATTTCTCTTTAGATTACTATCCACTTTTCATTGTGTATTCCAAGATTATTTTATTTAAAACATGGACAGTCATGAACTATATATTTATATTATGTTTTGCTTTTATTATTATGCAATTCAAACCTGTATTCCAATTAATGCTTTTGACTTTTTAAATTTGTCTATGACTAATATATATTAAAATAGCTGTTTTCATGTGTTTAGTATTTGTTTCCTATATTCTTTACATGAAAATTAATTTCAGTCTTTCTAGATGGTTGTGCATGTCACTTTATATTTGCTATAGCTTTTACATTGCATATAGTATTATACAATCTGAAGTTCTGTCATTTAATTGATGAATTTAATCCTATTATTGATACATTTTGATTTATTTGTTAGATTTTATTTAATGTTCTTTAATATTTTTTATTTCTACCTAATTTCCCCTATCTTGACATTTGTTAAATTGATAAAGATGTCTATGCTCCCTCTCGCTTTTCTTTTATAGCTCTGTTTATTTACTAGCTATAAATTGTATGTCTATTATTTTAATGGTTATCTCTGATGGTTTTAGCCATGCATATCTAGTTTTGCGGAAAATAAAGCCAATCCAAATGAGAACAAAGTATGACTATTTATTCAGAGCTTGTTATAGCAAGGGAGTTGGCCACCATCATTTGATTTTGGTAGAGATTTAAAGCCAAGCAGGGGAGAGGAAAAGCTTTTTAATGAAAGCAGGGAAGGATTCAGGTATGTTGTGATCATACATTTTAGCCGGCGGAAGCTAGAGACAAGTTTAACTAGAAGTAAGACATCTTATGTGAGTGGTTTGGGAAACATTTTTGGCTTTTGTTGGTGGATAGTGAGTTAGTGGGCAAAATATAAGAAACTGATAGTCATTGAAGTCACTACTATTCTGGACCAATTGCTGCAAGAGTTGTGCATTGGCTTCTCAGGCTGGTTGCTGCTGAGGTTGCAGGTCTGAATTCTTTTATCATTCAGACAGAATGTTATTGTGTGTTTATATATTCACTCTCTCACTATAAATCCTTCTTATAATGTCTTAAGCTATTCAATATCTTTATCAACCTCACCATACAAAATAAAGCTTAAGTACATCTTAATAATCCAGCAAACTACCTTTCTTTCATCTTGTCTTATATCACTCTCTAGAATTTAGTGTTACACTCTTAGAAACAAAAATTAGTATTTATTTTAATTATAGAAATAGTTAATGAAGTAGATCAATACATGTTAAAATATTTGGGGCTTACCATTGTTTTTGCATTCCATTGATAACTTCTCATTTTGTTTTTCCCCTTGAATTATATCCTATGATCTGAAGATAGTACAGTCTTTTACTCCTTACTTGTCTAAAATTGCCTTTGTTATGCAATTGGATAATTGTTCAGCTGGATATAAAATTTGTCATTGACAGTTATCTTTCTCTTAGGATTTTAACTATATTACCCCCACTGTGTCAGGCATCTACTGTTCATAAGAAATCTGTTATAAGACCACTGAAGAAAATTTGTCTTTTATTTATGACATAACTGAATTTCGTATCCTTTATCATGGATGTTATTCAGTTTTTCTCAGAGATTTGTTTTTATTTATCCTGAGCAATACTTGGTGGTCATTTTTAATCAGATGGACTTGTGTTATCTTCAGTTTTGGAAACTTCTCAGTCCATTATCTCATTAAATATTTGTTCTCTCTCATTTTTCACATTCAGACTACTTAAATTGCTCTTACATTTATATTGAGTCATCTTGATCTATCTCTGTTTCTATGACTCTTTAATATCTTCTTACCTTTGTGTTTTTATGTTTCATTTTGTGTTAATTCCTCAGCATGGTTTACTTAGTTTACTATGCCCCTTTGGAGTCAATCTAGATTTTTTTATATACTATTTTTTTCTTCCAAAAACTAATAATTTTATTTCCAAGATTTCTAAGGTATTTTTATTTACCTATATTTGTTTCATTTTTCTTTTGTTTCAAATATATTTTTTAAACTGACACTTTTCCCTCAGTTGTATTTTTTAAGGATTCTCAGAGCAGTAGTATTAAATGTTTAGACTATCCTGTTATTTTAAATTGTTGCTATTCTTAGATTTTTCTAGGAGTATAGGATTTATTCATGTGTTTGGTATTTTGAGTTCCAGGCACACATTCCATGCTCTACCTCTTATTCTTTAGTGTGGTTGCATCTACCTGGTCCCTGGGACCCCAGTCCATAATCAGGTCTTATTTTGGACGTTTAAGGAATTTACACCAGGGGACTAGCTCAAAGATCCATGAATCCAACCATGGAAGATTTGCCTCAGTTTCTGCTCGGGAGGTTGGCCCTGTTTCCTCCTGCCTCCCCAAGCAAACTGCTTCATGCTAGGCAGGGCCCCTGCACAAGCAATTTTTTCCCCTCTTTTATGCGCAGGGTAGAAAGCCCCATTCCAGCCACTGGTTTCCAGCAGTGAGTTTGGCTCTTTTCCCAGTATTTACCCAGAACACACTTAGCCTCTTCTACTCTACAGAAGCTGAACTGCTAGCAACTTCTGACTGCTTCCAGATCTAGAGTCCAACAGGCCATCACCTTCAAATTTGATGATTTCTCTCAACTTCTTTTCCAGTTCTTGAACATGGAGATATTTATCTTTTTTGCATCATTCTTTGGAAGTGACTTTCTTTAATATTTGCTTTTTTATATTTTATTTATCACAGTTATGTATTTAATGTGGGGCAGTGTGAGCTTCAAAGGATGTATTTGCAATGTCATTTTTCCCGAACCTTCATTTTATTTTTATTTCAAATATAATTCACTTTGATTAAACTATAAACTTGGTGAAGGCAGTGGCCTTATCTGTTTTAGTCATGATACTCATACTTAGAGTTGGGTTTTTTTGTGTTTTTTTTGCGGTACGTGGGCCTCTCACTGCTGTGGCCTCACCCGCTGCGGAGCACAGGCTCCCGACGCGCAGGCCCAGCAGCCATGGCCCACGGGCCCAGCCGCTCGGTGGCATGTGGGATCCTCCCGGACCGGGGCACGAACCCGCGTTCTCCCAATCAGCAGGCGGACTCCCAACCACTGCGCCACCAGGGAAGCCCTAGAGTTGGTTTTTAATCACTATGTACAATACATGTATCCCCCACTATACAAAAGTGTACTTTATGCCACTTCACTTTTACAAAGATTACATTAGTACCTGTTTTTGCTAACTGAAAGAAAATCCAAAGAGGATTTTTGCTTTTATAAATAAAAACAAAAAGTGAAAATAGCTTTCAGCGTTGGTTTTGCAGTGAGCCGTTATAGAGGCACCATGTACCCTGAGTGGCAAGAGTGGCACACCAAGCTCCTTCCCCAATACTACACTCAGCATCTCAGTATCAAACCACCATAGCTTTGAACTGTGTCTATAAGCATCTGTGCTTTATCTTGATTTATTTTGTGCATCCATTAGGAAGATGTGTCCTAAGTAATTTCTTCTTCACTTTCCACCATTTCACCTTAGGAAAGGTTTCATAGTAATGCTCTGTTTTCAAGGAGTGGGGGAACCTGTACCATGCATTATTTAATTCACTACCAGGTGACCTAGGAACAATTTGATAATAATAATGTAATGCCTATTGAAGCTTCAGCAAACAAAACATAAGATAGTAACGCAACTTAGCATTATTTGGAAGTTATTCCATTTAGGGAGATTGATCACAGAATTTTATTGCAATTGCGCAAAACCAAGAGCAATATCTCAAAAAAGCGGCCATCTTTTTCTGAACATACAAAGAAAAGTGTCTTCATTTCAGCAACATGCAATAAAATGAATGTGAAAATGAAATAATCAGAAAAACAAGGAGAAGGAGAAATAGTAGATAACAATTAAAGGATATCACCATTGAACATCAGGAACTAGGCTTTTTAGTTAAGCAGAATCTAAGAAACCCCTGCAGTCATGATTCATTGACAGACATTAAATAATGCTAGCATTCTCTGTCCTGCTACCTACCCAGTCATCTTTTAAGTTACAAGTTATCATTTAAATCCCAAAGCAACTTTTTGAAATTGGTGTCATTCTAAGTATAAAGACGACTAAAATAAAACTGAGGGTTTGAGTGGTCTGTTCATGATCACACAACTCTAGTGCAGAGCAGTATTTGAATCTACATTTGTCTTCAAAAGTCATGCTTCTGATCACTAAGAGTAAAAATTCTGAAAGGCAGATTCTTTGTTTATTAAATTTTTCCCATCTAGGAAAAATCAAGACAATGTTCTCCTAATACACTTATTTGTTCATTCATTCAATGGATAGTTGTTGATTTCTTCCCTGTCTGTGCCACATGTTGTGACAGATGCTGATGATAAAAGAGTGAGCCATAGAGATATAGTATTTTACCTCACACAGATGTGGAGAAAAACAATTCAAAAACTATAAGAATAAGCTATTAAGAATTAAGAATAATCTGTTGCTTCATATAGGTTATTTTTTAACATATGACACGTTATAACACAGCTTTTGGAATTTATCTAAACAGGCCCTGAAATTTATTGTTTTACCAAAAAAAAAGGCTTCATTTGAACTAGCTGATATTTATTAATTTTTAAAAACTGTGAGAGGCTAATACCACCTCTCTCAGTATGTTGAAAACCACATAAAAGGAAATGCTTTATTTTTCTGGGACATTCATCAAAACTATGGTTAAATAAGCATAGTATGATCAAAATAAGAAAAATCAACCATTTTCATAAGCATATAAAATTGATAATTTACTGATTTATGATCAAGCACTTAGGACCCTCTCCTTCATTTGAAGGATTCACATCTTCCAGTGATTTCATTTCTTTCATGTTTGGTCCACAGAAAGCCTCTATTTGTGCTTGCCTCTGGTGCTGGAGGCTCTGGCAGGGACTCCTCACAGCTCGCCTTGCTGCTGGTTTCTTCCACACCCTCTTCACGGGTCTTCTTGACTCACACAGTGAGAGGTTGGTACAATGAGGTGCCAGGATGCGTTTCTCCTTACCGCCCTGCCCATTTATTCTCCACACCACACCACCTCTCAGGCCCACAGGAGTGGATCAGACTTTAGGTAACTCAAGGGAATAATAACTTAGGAAGGTAAAATGTACAGAGGATTGAACTATCTGTTCCTGTAGTTCAGGTGGGAATGCACCTAGTAATTAAAGCCACAGAGAGAAACCTGGTCTCATGATTACACCCCATGTTCTAATCTAGCTTCCCCTTCCCTGATCTCAAGTTTGTGTACCCCACTGTGAAAGATGCCTCTTTCTTCATATTTCCATGTTTCAGATCTCTACCCACCATTTAAGCATTTCAATCCTTTTTAATAGAAATTGATTTTGACTCATGACCTTTCCTTTGCCTCCAGCTGTACATATCCCCTTATTTGAATTATTAAGTCTAGACCAGAGGTCAGAAAACGTCAGTCTTTGGGCTAGAAACAACTAGTAACTGTGTTTGGGGGGTAAATACAATGGTCAGAAATGTTTTTTAACTCATTTCCAAAAAATTAAATTTTGGAGACTTTATATAAAAGGTAAGATTCTTGGTTTCTTCTGATAAATTGAAAAATTTGGAAACCCAAATTCCTTATTGCAGCATAGAAATAATTAGCAGATATCGTGCAGTGCCTACACCCCTCAGAAGAAGAGTGCAATTTTTGGTTTGCCATGGAACTGCTATTCTCCATTGGTTATATTCTGCCTGCTGTATTTATTTTTGCTACCTGCTGCCCCACTAAAGCCATGTGAATTTTTGTCCTTTGGCTAGAGAAATGCTCCGGGTACAATTAGATGGTTAATCAAGACCACAGCCAGCCCATGACCGTGATGGATTCAAGTCCAACCCACATTGGAATCTACCCACCAGCCAAGGTAGTAAATTTGTCTGTTTATTTTCCTTATTTCCAAAGTTTCCTGAATGTTGTACCACCTTTGCCATTTTTGATATATCCATGTAGCATTTTTTTTTTTTTTTACTTAAGCAATGAGTGGTCAGGGTATTTTCAGGATAATCGAGGTCATTTCAAGCATTTTGAGAGGAAGTAGACTTAAGGAGTCAAAATTGAGACTTTATACAGTGAGAAGGACTGGAGGAATGAAAGTCAGGAAGACACCTTTCAAGGAACCTGGGAGTAAAGAGTCTGAGGAAGTTAGAAACAATGGCTGATCTACCTACAGTTGGGGAATTCTCAGAAAACCTGTGACCAATTCTCAGGCTGCTGTAAACATAAGCCTATGGCCCAGCCTACAGATGTTATCAGAGGACAACGGCTTTTCCTTCTTTGCCTTCTAAATTTTGCATGGGTGCTTCCCATGACTGGATCTGAACTAGAAACCTGCAGGCCAGGGAGTCAGGGAAATGTGGCTCCCCAGATTTCCTCCTCTGTCGCACAGGGAAGAGCTTAGAAGGGCAGCAAGAGAACTGAGTATCCGGCACAAAGGGGCTTGCTTTTAAAATAAATCTGGTGGTTGAGGGAGACAAACTAAGGAAAACAGATAGAAGATTCCAAGATAAAAGTATCAGAACCATTATTAGATGGTAAAGACTCGATGTTCCATAGCAGGTCTGGGTCTGTACCCCAGGTTGCAGGAGTCTGACAAGAATGGTGGAGGGACCTGGGACATCTGTCATTGCACCTGTAAGAAGGGGCTCCATCACTGAGGGGAAAGATTGGACAACACTTGGGGGTACAAAAGGATGAAAAATTAGAGTTAGGGTGTTAAAAACTGAGCTAGGAATATGAGGATGAGGGATTTTGGGTGAGGTAGGGCTGCAACACCAGAAGGATTCATGAGGCTGAAAGGAGGAAAAAGCTCCAAAAAGAAGAAGAGGGATATAGGCTGAGACTGTATGGCAGCCAAGCTACTCACAGGACTGGGGCTTTCTTAAGGGTGCAGTAGTTTAGGGAAGGGGTACAAAGGCAGTGTAGGGTTGTCATTGATATCTAAAGGGGAGTGCAGGAAGGATTAAGTAAGGATTGCTAAGGACTAACCCAGAGCTAGGAACTGGGGATAGGTTTGAGGAACAGTCTAATAATGTGACCTCAAGGTCTCCAAATGAGCAGAGAAAAAGGGATAAATGGGTAGAGAAAAGTGTGTGCGTGGCATGAGTTTCTACCAGACCGTTCTGTGCACGTTGTTTCTTAAGACTATATGGTCAATATCTTGGGTTCAGTGTTCCATGAGTGTGCCTAGACCTGCAGTCCCTGACACAGCTTAGGTAATACGTGTCATGCACTCAGGGAGAGAGAGGTTTGCCTAGGGAGTAATGGTAGAACCAAGACATACACACGCACACACACACTCACACCCCACCCAAAGATAAACACCTATTCTCAGCAACAGTAGCGATTTGAATCCATAAAGAATAAGAGAAATATTTTCTAAATGGCCTCACAATGTGCAAGGCTCCTCTCTCGGGGGCAATGCTTCATTTTGGCAGTCAGGTCAGAAGAGTGTCAGTTCCTTTTCTTTATCAATGAGTTCAGAGCGAACCTTTCAGGCCTGTCCAGAATAAAAAAGGAGTTGAAAACTGAGAGGTTGTTTATCCACTCTCTCAGCTACCAAAAGATGGGGCCAGAATTTTGACATGACTCTCCACACAGGATAAACTGGAATCATAGCTCAGGATTATCATTTTCCTCACTTCCTGACCCAGGGGCAGGGGAGGAAGGAGCAAAGGGGGTATTTTTAAGCTACTTATTCTTTGGGTTACATTAGATTAGAGCAATGATTCAAAGGCCTGTCATATTAGTAGGGTAGCTTAAACAAATACATGTGGTATACCTGATAGTTGATTTCTAATTTACATGCACCAAGCAATTGCTAGTGTTCTGTATGCTACTGCATGTAAATTACCTCACAAAGTCTATTCATTTCTTTTTCAACAAGCAGTGATTGAATGTACTACGTTCCAGGAATATGTTAGGGACCGAGGTTACAAAAACATGTCAGATGTAGTGTTTGCCCTCAAGGAATATTCTAATAAAGGATATAGGCATGTAACTAATGATTACAGTGTCATAAGTGCCAAGATTAGTGTATGATATGGAAGATATCCAATTACAGAGAAGTATCTAAATAAGATGAGAGATTAAAGGAAACTTTCCTGACGAGATAAAATATTTCAGTTATACATAATAAATGAAGGGACTAATAGGAAATGTATAGTACAACAGCTCACAAAGTTATTAGGTAGTTAAAGAGATTAATGACTGTTGGGGAAACTGAGAACTGTTCTTATCACTAAATCATGAAGTAACTATATTTTATTTTATATAAAATTAGTTCATCTTGATGACTTAGTTTTTTGTGGCAAGAATGCTAATTGTCTCTAAATGTACCTTGTCTTTTTCTGTAGTAATGGACCCTATTTTTAGATAGGCACAAGGCACCTAGCATAAAGCTTGCAGCTAAGATTAGCCTGTGATTAAGTCATGGACCATATGATAAAAGCAGGAGAAATGACCTTATACAACAGTAAGATGTCCTTCTCCATCCCTTCCTCCTTCCAGGTGGCAGGAATACAGACATGGTGGCCAGAGCTGGAGCAACCTTCTTGGGCAATGCAATGAAAACTGCAAGCTGAGATTAGCAAAGGAAAACATAGGAGCCCAGGTGCTGACCCCACAGAAGACCACTTTACCCTTGGTTCTGCCTCCTAACTAGATACAAATTTAGAAGAAAGACATTCAGTTTTCCCTACAAATCATCAAGCTCAAATTACAAAACTGAATAAATTTACTCAGTTTCCAAGATATATTTTCTATATTTGTCACTAAACATGCAAAAGGTAATGTATTTAAAAAACTAAGGCATATGAAATAATATATATAGTAATTATGTACATGAAATAAAAATATAAAGAGACAAAAATCTAACAGTAGACATAAACAGACATAAATTTGTGAAAATATAAATTAAATGATGATTTTTAAGATTTCTTTTTAAATAGTCAGATGTTCTATTTTATATAATTCTACTCTCAACTGACTTAAGACTTCTCTTATTATTAAGTCAGCACCTAATAAAGAGTAGGAACTTTTTCCTAAAAAATATAGGTAGTCATATAATTTCCAAGCTGGAATGGACCTGAGATTAAACCTCATCCAATCTATTTAGTTAATTGATAAAGAAACTATTGCTCAGAGAATTAATAAAACTACACACGTAGCAAGTTAATCACAGTTAGAATTGGAGTTAGGTTTAGTTATCCTAGTGATCAATATAGTAATAGTTCCACTACATCTCATGCATGAAGAGCATCTTACACTTCCATTTGATAGAAAAGTAGATAACATGTTTAAGTGTGGCTAGGTAACACCCCTGACACTCAGTAGAGAACAAAGTCTCTATGCAGAATGAGGGTTCCAACTCAGTTTATTGCACTCAATGTATCAGCTGGCCCAGCATCCTTAATCTGGAGATGGTTATTGTAGCTTTATGAACCACCTGGAATTGAATTGCTAAAATGTTTACAGGTACATTTTTCTGATGAACAGAGTCGCGGCCTCTCCTGTTGTGGAGCACAGGCTCCGGACGCGCAGGCTCAGTGACCATGGCTCACAGGCCTAGCCGCTCCGCGGCATGTGGGATCTTCCCAGACCGGGGTATGAACCCACGTCCCCTGCATTGGCAGGCGGACTCTCAACCACTGCGCCACCAGGGAAGCCTGACAGATGTGTATTCTAAGGAATCATGTCACAGTTTGGAAAGAAGGATATGATTCAGGAGATGGAAAACAAGAATACCCATAATTGCTCTGGAATAATTGCCCAATTCAGTAAAACAGTAAAAACGAATGATGATTTTTGGATGGCTTGGATAAAGCAGTTGAGCTGAGGAGGTAATAGCTAAGAAGATACCGTGCAGTCCTGGCTTATTAATCCCAAGAATGGGGCAGTCACAGGAGGATGCCCTGAATCCCTTCCCTCCTTAACGTTTAGCAAAACGAAGTGAACAGGACATCACACCTTTATGAAAATCCCTTAAGAAGCTCATCTGCTTCCACCATGAACTTATTCTCTGGGCATAGGGATGGCTTTGGAGCTGGCTGAAATTCACGAATGAAGTTAAGTGTTCCTGAGACTGTCAAAAACACCAGTCATGCCACACATCTCACACTCTTAACTAAGAACAATTCAGCACAGTTAGGGGCCTTCATCTAAAAAGAGTTTCAGTATAAAGTAAACATGGTCAATGAATTCCCCTCCTTCCCTTGGAAAGGTCACGTTCAAGGTTCACTGCCAGTGCAAGATGGGAAGGCCTGGCCTGTGCCCACCTGCTAAGAATTAAACAGTCAGCTGTAGTCTCTTGTGCAATCAATGCCTGGTCATTAATGGGAGGCCCTGAATTCATCACAAGAAACTGACATGCTCATAAGCCATTTATTAATTTGTGTTAATTTCTACATCTTGGAATTACTCTAACTTAACTATAACAACTGTCACAAAATGTGAGAAAATTCTCAGGCAAAGATGCACGCATTGCTTTGGGTAATCAAGTTTACCAAGCAGGTTTTATTGTGCTCTTCTCAGCACTGTGCTTAGTATCTAAAACCCTACCACATGTTGTAACAATAGAGTTATTGCTTATTGACCAGATCAAGTTGACAACTAACAAACTCTGCCATGAGTTATTTCAGCCTGGATTACAATCCTCTCCCTGGTAACCAATTAGTGTGTGTCTAGTAAATAGTGTTCAGTAATGTTCAGGATAGCAAAGTTATGGAGAAATGCACTCAGAAATTAACAAGCACCACCACCACAAAAACAAAACAAAAACAGGGGAGAAAGCCAATGTGTGGAGAAATACACAGAAAAAAATAAACAAATCATGAAAGTACACATTTTCCACAGGGGAAAAATATTTACACTTTTTTTTAAGGCATGAATAATTCTATACAACACCATGTTTTTTATTAAAACCTAACCTTAGAAGTAGTACTGGACTGTTCTTACGGATGGATGGGCATTCATCACCCTCCTCTTTGATGGAAGGTGTTGATATATTTTTGGTGGTGGCTTAGCTACATCCTTCTTTAACTTCTTCAGAAGTTTTAGATGAACACCATTTGAACTTAGTGATTTATGGCCACTTAATTTCTCATATTTTTTCAATCAAGTCTTTGTTTTGATTTCTCTGACAGTTCTTCACCTTCCTTCTCTGCACAAAGTAACTGTAGGGTAGACACTTCTTTATCATTCTGGAGGGAAGGCCAGGCACAAAGCAACCATTCAATTCCTTTGCATTATTTGCAATCTCTTCAGATTGTTTCATTCCCAACATAGCAGTGTAATAGACCAAGTCAGTCTCCAGGAGATTTTGCATTTCTGGCATATTTATCTCAAGGAGACTGTTTTATGTTGCATTTGGAGAAGACTTTGATCTTTGTTTGTTTGTTTGTTTGACATTATCCCTAAAAGTCAGTATTGGAGGCTTTTATCACCTATCTTGCATCCTGACCAACCTCCCACATCTTATCATTTTATTTTGCTTTTCTCAGTGTTCATTAATCTCTATAGTGTATCCTTAAGCAGATTCTATGCTCTTTCTACAGATTTTAATTTTCTACCTTTTCTCTTTGGAAACTTCTGACTCGTCTCTTCTGTTTTTCCCATTAACTTTTCTTTTGAAAATTTGAGTACCCACATGTTTTCCTTTGGTATAATGTTCTCTATGAAAATGTCAAACTTGATTATGTCATTGCTACTGCTAATTTTTAATTTCTTATCTTTTATTCTCAGGCCAATGACTCAGAAGTGACAGAAGCTCTCTGAGTACCCAAATACTGCTCTTGTAAAAAAAAAAATTTATTATCCAACAGTGACACAAATGTCATGACTTAAATTTTTAACAATGTACAAATCTCAGTATCAGTTATGCCACCTCTTAAAACATGCCACTTGAGTCAGAGTAGCAAGAGTAACAAGTTTCTCAGTCTATCAAGTCTATCAACCCTGCCCCCCACCCCATGTTCTGTGCAACAGGCCTCTGTTGTAATGCAAAGCTTATGTCCTGTATTTCGGTATGATAAATCAATCAAAATGAAACATAGGTTTCTTATTAACATATGCCAATCACTCTTTGGTAATCTACCAACACTTATGTATAGGAACCATAGTTTATCCTTCTTTATGTAAATAAAACAATGTGTCTCTCTCACTTTTCTAACCATTTCAGTATAACACCTAGTGGCAGACAAACCAAACTGCATGGTGGTGAACCCATTCTTATTCCTTCCAGATTGAATGCATCTAACCGAACAGCTTTGTATTACCACAGATTCTCTTTTGCAAGAAGCCATGGAAGAAACGTTGAATTCGTAGTATAACTGAAAAACGTACAAATCTTTCAGCAAAACTTAAAAGCACCTTTTAAAAAAAATCATAAATCCAATACACACTTGGCTGTTACTAGGGAAATTTTCTCTGAACTTGGATCTCAGAACAGCTTATAGTCATCTGTTTTTCTTACAACATTCAAACATCCAGATACTTTGCAGACCTTATTATCAATATTTCCTAAGCACCCGCAGTAGACAGAACATACGCTGCCATCTGTATTCATCTGGTAAAATTAGCACCTAAATTCAGATTCAGAGTATCCCACCCTTGGAGGGAAATTAGGCCTCTTATCATAAAACAAGCTTGAGAAAAATGAGTTGAATTTCACTGCCCCTGCTCCCGCTGCCAAATTCATAAGTTGAAGCCCTAATGCCTACTACCTCAAAATATAGCTTTATTTGGAAACAGAATTGTTGCAATATAATTAATTAAGATGAGGTCATGCTAGAGTAGGATGGGCCCCTAATGCAATAAGACTGGTATCCTTATAAAAGGGGAAACTTAGACACGGAGCCACGCATACAGGGACAATGCCATGTGAAAACTGGAGTTATGCTGCCACAAGCTAAGGAACTACTAAAAGCTAGGATAGAAGCCTGGAACAGATCCTTCTCTAGTGCTTTCAGACGGAACATGGCCTTGTTGACATCTCGATATGGAGGCTAGATTTCTAGCCTCCAGAACTGAGACAATAAAAATAAATTTCTGTTGTCTAAGCCACTAAGCTTACGATACTGTATTATGGCCTTCACAGCAAATTAGTGCAACAAAATTCAGTTTAGTTCATTATTATCAAATAATGAATTAGGTAAATGTATTTGGTGAGCAAAGAAAAGAAACATTTATAGAAGAATTTGAAGGATTTTTATTCTAAAATGGAGAGTGAAATTTTCCCTAATTTTAAGGTAAATATCAGCCTTGCTCTTCCGTATTTCCATCGCGTTTGTTACACATCTATGTTAACAGTGCTTCATCACACCTTGATCATTTGTCTGCAGATCTGTCTCTATCTTGAAACTGATATCTGAGAAGGTTAGGACCATGTATATATTGTTTATCTCAGAATCCAATAACAGGGCTTCCCTGGTGGCACAGTGGTTGAGAGTCCTCCTGCCGATGCAGGGGACACGGGTTTGTGCCCCGGTCCGGGAAGATCCCACATGCCGCGGAACGGCTGGGCCCATGAGCCATGGCCGCTGAGGCTGCGCATCCGGAGCCTGTGCTCCGCAACGGGAGAGGCCACAACAGTGAGAGGCCCGAGAACCACACACACACACACACACACAAAGAACCCAATAACAGTACATGACATGTAGTACATGTTTAGAAAATGTCTTCAAAGAATGGTGAAACTAGATTTGCCACAATATTTTAGAATTTTATCCAGATTGTTCTGTTAAGTAAAGTTTTCACTCAGTTATTGGTCCTTAACCAAGACACATGAAACAGTTCAATAGACTGGACTCTGACCATATCTTTTCTCAACATCATAACTAAAGAGGAGATGCACTGGCTTTTTTAAAGTGTCCTTGGAGACCAAATATACAGATGATAAAGTGGACTAAAAAGAAGGAAGAGACAGAAAACAGTCCCTGGTCTCAGAACTAGATTTCTATTTTCAGATTTGTTGTCTGTTTCCCAGAACCTAGTATTAAGAGAAGTATAAAAATATAGCCATGTGTTAACCTCTGTTCTAGGCCCAGATTGTCTTGCCTGGCTAAGGATGGAAGTGTGCAAGCTGAAACACACATCTTAATGTGAACCAGACGTGGTGGGGGATTCACCACTGTATCCTGCCAGGTACTCAAGCCTTCCAGATACTCCACTGTCTTTTGATGACGTGCTTGTAAATTTTTTCAGCCTCTGAAACTGAGGCCAAGTTTCTCCTCCTCCCCCCTCTGACCTCCACTCTGTCCCATCAGCATTGGGCAATCTGACACAAGCTACTACGGTTCAGTCTCACTTTCATTTTGCTGCATCTGTTTCACCGTATAACCCAGATTTCTCTGTTTCCAAGCGCAGCCTGGTAACTTGACTCGTGTTCCTGATAGATAATTCAGTTTTATTTTTCTGACTCCGGATCTTAAACTACCTCCAGTTATCTAAGACACAGCAGTTTACTGTCACTGTGGAAAGACAGATTCCTGATTTCTATCCCCTGCTTTTCATCCCGAAAGACATGCTCCCCCAGGTAACTGTGCTATCAACATGAACTACCATGGGCACTTTCCTGTATATCAAGTGAAAAGAAATTAAGCATTTATAAACACAATATTTCTCAATCTCATTAGTTTATAAAATATATTGGGTATATTCTTAAAGTAGAGCTGAATAAGTACAAAATTTTTTTCTTTGTATAGAAATTATTCTTGTAGATTCTTAGTGATTTTCAGCAATTTTCCACAGGATGTACGTTATTTGGAAAAATCTGCATATTTTGTTTTCACTGTCATTACTTTCCATCATCCCAAAAGTATCTGATACAGTTACAATGGAAATGGAAAACTGAAGGATTTTAGATTAAGTGAAATTTACAGCTCTATTTTGTTGGGCCAAAAAAATGAAGTGTATTTGTCCTTAAGATGTAAAACCAGTGTATCTTCTACCCCACCTCCCTCCACCTAAAATAAAAACAAAACCAAATATGTTGAATTTCCAACTCATCTTGGAAAAAAACCCCAACAACATAATGGCCACATTATGTTTATATTCCCATATGAATTGAGCTCTGGTGTGGTTTCTTTAGCTTGCCACAGTCCTCACCACTCTCTTTTGATAGTCCTACCAAGCTCATTTCACTGATCAGGATAGCTATTTGCTCCTGCATGCATTTTTTTTTTTTTTTTTTTTTTTTGCGGTACGCGGGCCTCTCACTGTTGTGGCCTCTCCCGTTGCGGAGCACAGGCTCCGGACGCGCAGGCTCAGCGGCCGTGGCTCACGGGCCCAGCCGCTCCGCGGCATGTGGGATCCTCCCGGACCGGGGCACGAACCCGTGTCCCCTGCATCGGCAGGCGGACTCTCAACCACTGCGCCACCAGGGAAGCCCTCCTGAATGAATTTTGATGTGTCATGCAAATGATTTTATGTCCTAAATCCTACACCCTACTGAAAAAAAAAAATTCTACGGTAGAAATATGCTTATTGTCAAGTACAACTTCCATGTGACCTGACCTATTCAGTACAGTTACACATGTCCCAGCTTGTAGGCTTTCCTGAAATAAAGAACTTTGACCCTATGGATTCGGGCTTTTTGTTCAATAAAGAAAACCATCAATTACATTATCTTGTTTGGTACCAAAAGTGCTTTGATCCTTTTAAGGGTATTTATTACAAAAGGAAGCGGGGTGAGAGTCCTTTGACAGACATGAGGCTTTGTGTAAAAATTTCAAGTATCTTGGAGGCTTACTTGGCATGAAATTATTGGTATAAAATGTTTCAGATCTGATCCACTTCACCTTTCTGGATTTGATTTTTAGCTTTTTCATTTACTAGCTGTGTATGTGTGGACAAATATCTATCTCTGTGCATCTCAATTTCTTAATTTGTCGCATTAACTCTAAAGTTTCATTTAGGATCTCTAAAGACCCACTGAGGTCTTCAGAAAACTTCAGTTGTCATAATTAGCACATTAGAAATTCTACAAATATTTACAGTAGAACAATTTTATAAAATAATTGAAAAATATTGAATCCATTATTGTTTTATAGTTGGAATACTGAATTTTTAAAAAAATAACTACATATTCATCAAAATATGTTCAATTTCACTTGGAATTTCACCTTAGAATCCTTATTCCAAATATCTAAACTTTTAAATTTATTAAAATGCAATACAGCTGTGTGAGACCTCACTTATATGTGAACCTCAATGTGAAAAAATGTGAAATCATAGAAACAGAGAGTAGAAAAGTGGTTGCTAGGGGCAAGGGATGTGGGAAATAGGGAGAGGGTGGTAAAACAGTATAAACTTTCAGTTATAAGATGAGTAAGGTCTGAAGATCTAATGTATAACATGATGACTATAGTTGATAACAATGTATTGTATAATGGAAACTTGCAAAGAGAGTAGAACATAAATGTTCTCACCAAAAAAAAAAAAAAAAAAGGTAAGCATGTGAGTTGATAGATGTGCTAAAAAGTCAATGCGAGGAATTCTTCCACAATGTATATGTATATCAAGAGATCACACTGTACTTTAAATATCTTACAATTTTATCAGTCAATTATACCTCAATAAAGCGAACAAAAGCCCCCTCACCCCCAGTGTAGGTAATGAAAAACTTACCTCCACCAGGATGGGCAATCTCCACTCCCCACCTAGGACCCTAACTTAGCTGATTGCACCACATCTTCGCAGTATCTTAAACTAGAGTCACAGACTTAGTTTAGCTTCCTCTCCCTCCCTGACGCTGAGATACCCAACCAGTCCTGTGAT
This sequence comes from Aethalodelphis obliquidens, assembly GCF_003676395.1. Taxonomy (NCBI): domain Eukaryota; kingdom Metazoa; phylum Chordata; class Mammalia; order Artiodactyla; family Delphinidae; genus Aethalodelphis; species Aethalodelphis obliquidens. The sequence continues at coordinate 78,215,985 of NW_020837949.1, read as the reverse complement.
TTGTAAATTACTCACACCCAGACCTTCCCAACCCGCATTCTCCTATCCAGCCACCCGTCCAGGTCTTGTCCCCTTAAAACTGTGTTACATTGTCTTCAGAGTGGTATTTCTGCAACATGTGTTTCATTACTTCTTTTTCCTTCATAAAACCATTGTTCTTCTTTTCAGCAATGTAAACGCAGTATATGTATCATCATGGTTAAAAGCACAGGACTTGGCAAAGTTGGCAAGCCAGGGCTTCTATCACTGCTCTAACAATTGTTAGCTATTTAGTCTCAGGCAGAAGCTGAACATGCATGAATATGCATGAAAGGTGGGGTCTATTTAAAACATCACTGGGGAAAAGACTATCTACATTTTAGATGTCACCACAGAAGGCAAAATTAGGACCTACTGATGGATATGATTGGGATATGCACATTTCAACACAATACACTGAAGAATCCTCACTCAAGCAACCTCGGAATGGAATTTAATGTTTTATGAAAAATTATTTCTCCATTTCTAAATGTACTGAAGTAGAGGAAAAAAGGACCACACATTAAAAAAGGAAATTTAAATATCAGGTAGGAAAGAAGTGAAGTTCCATAAGGAAATAGCGAAGGATGTTTCCAGTCTGAGATTTTCAATTTCTGTGGTTTAAGCTTAACTGAATTGACTTAAATTAAATTCTAGTTCAAGTATACCTTATGCTTAAATTTCAGGACTATTTTCATTTATAGAACCAAAGTTTAGTTTACTAAATGTTAAACTTTTTATCACATAGGTATACATTATAAAATAGTTCTCTTGGACTTAAAATTACCATACTTAGAGATATATGAGTATGTTTAACACTATGCTGAGTGTTTTGAGAAAATTTAAATACATGTTGTGGGAATCTATTCATTCACAGACACTCAATGCACACATACAACAGATTTTGTGAAAATTCTGCCCAAATATCTATTGTTCTGTTTTCCCTTGTTGTCCCCAAATACTGACAAATTCAAAGATCATTTTCTGCTTTGAAATGGATAAATTATATACCAAAAGAACTGAATTATTAACCTCAGAGTTTCTATGCTTCAGATATTATTTATAGAAAAGTTTAATTTTGATAATTTTTTTCTGAATCTATTTAAATCAATTCCTTTCTTGCCCTCGAGAGACTTTTTTACAAGTAATTCCTTTGTTTCTTTTAAGCCTGGATGAAAAGAGATAAATTACTGCAAACACTGATGGCCTTCTTAATGACGTGAATACCTGTCCATGGGATTAAGTTCAGACCACCAACCAATTTCCTATAAGCCATCAAGTAACATCATGTGTTAGCAATTTTCAGTCTCTTTTTATATGGTTTGGATTCAAAATGGTAACCTAGAGGTGAAAGGTCTGATTTAAAAAAAACAACCCCCCTGAGCCATCCAACCTTTATAATTTTCTGAATTTAAGTTAATTATATCATTTGAGTTTAATGAAATTATCAACATGTTCACCTTCATTTCAAAATAACACTTTCCCTGTTCATATTAGAATCAATCTTTTAATGTTTATCTTTTTGATAAAGAAATCTGAAGAGGATAAAGTGTTCTGCCGAATGTACTCTATTATTTGATTTGGAAATGAAGGTACATTTAGGATTTAATGAGAGTAATACTTTTAATACTTTTTTTCAGGGTAAAAAAACATTTTGTTGTGTTTTCTTGGAGTTTCTATATGAAATTTGTTCACTGGTTAAATGTTTCATTGTAGTATGACTTTTTGATCTAAGCTTTATTAATTTTTATTTCAGTAACAGTTATAAAATGAAGGGAATTTTTAGCATTAAATAGTTTAATATATTGACTATTATATCTTCTAATCCATACAAATATACAGTTGATCTAAAATGAACAGTTCTTTATTCTAAACTTTCATAAATGAGCAACATTTTGAACTTAGATTCTAAAAAGTGAAGATCAGTTTATGACTATTACTGGTTTCATACTTCACGTATTATTAGCATTTTTGTGAAGGCTTAATGGCTTAACTTTATGACTTTAGTCACTTTTTGTGTCACTTTTTTTATAGGTTGCCTTCTTTTGCCATTTAAAAATTTATTTGTTGAATACTCAAGAAAATTTTAGATGAAATATTAATGGAATATGAAATAACAGTGATAAATATGAATAACAGAGTACTTTTAATATATTTTTCTTTTCCAGATAATGCCAGATATAGTAATTCATTAAGAAAATATGCACTGCAAAAGGAAATAATAAATAGGATACGTGATTTTTAATAATCCAACTAATGAAGAGGAGTGAAATACATGAACATATCTGAAAAATATTTGTATTGACAATTAGATACAAAATACACTGGTGGAGAAACTACTAAACTTATAAAACATTTCTCAACAAGGACATCCATGACTATCTCATCATGGGAATAAAAATACTGTTAATTGAAAAAAAATTTCTATTTTAATAATAAAAAAACTATAGTCAACCACGATCAATTGTAATCATTCTCTTCTATTGATGTGATCTTTATAAACCTGAAGCTTTTAAATATTTACATTTTGTTCTATTTTTTTGGTTTGAAATATTCTTTAAAACTCAACGTTGTATTTATAATTTAATTTAATTTAATTTTATTTTACTTAAAGGAGAATCCCAAGATTTTTTAGGCTTCACAAAACTTGGATCCCCTCCTATGTTCAAAGTAATACTATTGAAGAAAATAATTTAAATCCACTCATATTTGCTAGGTATTTCTATAGTCATAAATGTCTTCCACTTTGTCTGTAGGCCAGATTTCCCTCAAGACCCAGGTTTATACTCTAACCTTCACTACATATCTTTATAGATGTATCGTATTAAATCATTAGGCACTAAAAGACGTCAAATCAACTGGCATACTTTGTTCTACTTGATCAATTTTTTTTTTTTACTTGATCAATTTTTAAAAATTGGTGCATTCACCATTACTTTAGACAAAGTTCCAAATTGCAGAGAAATAGAAATACGGGAATGTGTAGATATTAAGTTGTTCTCTGCAGAATAATTATTTTAAACTGTATGAAATATTTTCGATTTCTATGAATTGCATAAAAGATGCATACTCAATAAGTAGTTTTAGCATCTTATACTCATTTTTGCTTCCAACTGGAGTAATTTTTTTTTTTTTTTTTGCGGTACGCGGGCCTCTCACTGTTGTGGCCTCTCGCGTTGCGGAGCACAGGCTCCAGACGTGCAGGCCCAGCGGCCATGGCTCACGGGCCCAGCCGCTCCGCGGCACGTGGGATCCTCCCAGACCAGGGCACGAACCTGTGTCCCCTGCATCGGCAGGCGGACTCTCAACCACTGCGCCACCAGGGAAGCCCCAACTGGAGTAATTTTTAAAAAAACTTACTAAACCATCCATCTGTTGATCATATTAAGTTGGTGATTTAATTTTCTCTTATGCCTGTTTTGATTTGCTTTTATTTTTTCTTAAATAAAAACTATATTACTTTTCTCCAATTCAAATGTGAAAAATAATTATAACGCTACATATTTGCATTGCATCTAATATGTCATTCCCTATTCTCAGCTTGTAACATGTTTTATTCCTTCAAGAGCACTATTATTTAAGTACCAATATTACAATCACTTTACAGTTGAAGAGAATGAGGCTTGCTGAGAGTCATGTAACTGGTAAGCAGCAGAGCAAAGAATTTTTACACAGGCAATATATTTCTGGAATTCATGCCCTTAACCAACTTCACATACTCAAAAATACTTACTTTTCAAGAAAGTTTTATTCCAAATTATATATATTTATATATACATAACACATTATATATATATTTTTTAAATATCACTTTTTAATCCTTAACTCTTAATACATATCAAGAACACATTAAATATATTGGTGTTAGAGTCAAATTACGATTTGGAAAAAATCCATTCCACATACCACCGGCACCTTCATTTTTTCCTCCCCAAATGCTAAAATGGACACATCTATTTTTTTACTAGTTAGGAAATAAAGGAACCCAAAGGCAAACAAAAAATCATAGTTCAAGAAAGATTTAATAGTTGGCACATTTTGAGACTGACCTGTAAATCCTGATGGGAATCAAAGTACACAAGTATGACAAGTACCAAGAATTTGAAATGTTTCCTGAGTTTACTTGTTGATTTTCCAACACCTACACCTCAAGCTCCCCTGAGGTTTGAGAAATGGAAGCATGACAACAGTCATTAAAGAGTGACTGATGAGTGGAATGTCCATGCAGTGTAAAGTACAGTGTAGTTGTGACTACCTTTTCCCAGTTTTTCACCTTTAATGTGGTTAACCAGTAATTTGAAAGTACCCTGCTCAATTCTAGTCTCTATATAGAGTTTCCTTTCGTTTGGGAATGAATGGACTGTGGGTGTCATGCCACAGCCATTATACAAATCCTTTGCTGTAGTTTTACTTGTCATTCTTAGAGAGTGTAATTTAAGAAGTGAAGTTGATGTTTCTTCTTTTTCGTTTCCCTCCATAAGACTAAACTTAGGAGCTGAACCTAAGAGAGCACAGGTTTCTTAATACAAACGTACTCTTACAACTAATGAGGAAGTAGTTTTTCCTCATTTTCTGCAATCTAGATAAAAATTAAAATAAGAAACTAGATAATTTAATAAGGAAATATAAAAATTAGATGAATCAAAGATAAGATGAATAACAAAGGAAGAATAATTAGTTAATGTACTTGGGGAGAGGGAAACTACCAAAGATACTGAAAGTTTCAGATAGACGCAAGGAAAAGAAAATGATAAGGCAAAGGCAAAATATTATGTTCATATTATATTCATAGTAAATGGGAAAAGAATAACCTCAATAATATAGTTGAAACTGGGGAAGAGACAGATAAGTTTAATGACTAATAATACAAACATATTAATGAATACTGTAGAGAAATACTGTAGAGAAAGAAACAAAACTAACATAATTTTATGCTCTAGTTTTTCTTTATTTGGAAAAATAGCTGTGGTAGTCCTAATATGCTAGACTCATTGTGTTCTAGACTCTAGGAATAAAATGGCATGGTGGATAAAACAAAGTCTGTGATAACTGGAGCTTCTATTTTAGTAGTGAGAGAGGCAATAAGCAAATACACAAACAGAAAAGAAAATGACAGCAGTTAATGACTAGTACTTTGAGGGAAATGAAATAGGGTAAGAAGACACGAAGTGTTGTGCAGAGGATGTTAAGGGCAGGGAGTGCTGGCAGCTATTTTGCAGTTACAGTCTAGGTAGGTATTCAGAAGATGGAACATTTGAGCAGAGTAAAATGATGACCAGGAGATGATCCTGGGGAGGAAATTTCCATCAAAGGGATGTCTCAATTTGTACTCAGGTTCTGAAATTCAATAATAGGTTTATTACAGATATTATAATCCAGAGGATTAAACATTAGTTAAACATTACAAAGGCACAGAATCAGAGGAATAATGTCACAGAGCCGTCGGTTGAAGAATATAAGTATAAAAGACTGACAATGATGAAGCAAACTTTTAACCCTAGATAATGCTGGCATTCACAGAGAAATTGACAATTTAGATAAGTCCTCTAGATTTTTCTTTGGTCAGATGCCAGGCAGTGGTACCTTTAAATAAAAATTGAAATAAAACCTGGTAAATGCTATTCCACATATTTTAAAAGGACTCAAGGTCCCCTGCCTCTTCCATGATGAATAATAATAAGGGACATTGAGCCTAACCTAGAAGAATAGACAAACAAATTAAAGTACTTTGATATGTGCTAAATGCAATGATACCAAATATACACACAGGTATACACAATGATACCAAATATAAAGCACATTGTAGGGGTTCCTAAACTACCCCAAAGAGGGTTTTATAAAGGCATCAGTGGGAAAGTGCTATTGGATCAATGAAGAGTTGCTGCAATTTTCAGGTAAAATAGGAGGATAGGAGAATTAGGGTTGAAGCACAGAGAAGTGATTAGAGAAACATCAAGGTGGGAAAAATGTTGATTATCTGTCAGAACTTGGAGAAAGGGACAAATCAATGACAACTACCAGAATTTGAGTATGGTGGCCATTAATTTAGATGGCCTCTACAGGACTAGAAAAACATTGAAGCAAGAAGGTGGGAAATGAGTTGGGCATGCCACCCAAGGCCTGTTCCATTAATTTTAGATTTAATTATCCAGTGTAAGTAGATCAGCAAGGGACCCAGGGGAGAAGGAGTTAATGTACATGCCCAACGTCTTCTGAGTTGCTATCTAGCTACGTGTTTTGCACACTAATAGGTTTTAACGCTGCTACTTCCTCATGTTTCCACTCTCTTGATATTTACTCAGTGATATTAATTATGATTTCACATGAGACTAAGAAATAATAGAATAACATTATACCTTTTTTGGTAAGAAAAGATATCTAGCTAGAGGCAGCTGAATACAGAAACCTGAAAATCAGGGAGAAGATACAAATTTGGGAGTCATCAGCATACGGGTCAGCGGTGAAATCATATATGTGGATGACATAACACAAAGAGAGTCTAAAGAGTAACAAAAGCAATTAACTTAGAGAAAGGTACCCAAAAAGGAGACTAAAAGGCAACAGGGACAGAGGATAAATAAAATCACATGCATTCAATAATCCAATCAATTATATAATTCTGCAGTTCCTAGACAGCAAGTCAGCGATGTCAGAATTATATCTAGGTCATGCATTGTTAGTTAAATTTTTTGACACATTTGTCATTTAGTCATTTCAAGTAAAACCCAAATTCTCTAAATGCTAATATTTGCTGTTTCTGGTAATACTCGAGCACCATGGAAATGACTTTAATATATTTTAAACACAAATTTTTAAAAAGAAAACAATTATGTAAATATTTACATGGAAACCCTATCAATACTTGTGTGTGTGAGGACACTTCTGGTTACAAGAGACAAAAAATCGATAAACACTGGAATATATTGGCTCAGACACATAAAAATCCAGGGATAATTTAGGCATAGCTGAATCTAGGAATGCATTATAATCAAATATTACAAAACACGCCCCCTCTCTCTGCTCAATTTTACTCTATGACGGTTTCCTGCTCAAGAAGTTTGTCTCCTTGCCATCATCAGATAGAGTTTGGATTATACTTATACCTAGCAATGCCAGAGAAAAGTTCATAGCATCCCTTTCCAAGATTTATATCAATATTTTAAAAGGAAATTGGATCTATTATTTCATATGCACAATGAACCTGAGAAAGGGTAGCCAGGTGATTATAGGCTCCATCAGGTGGAAGAAGGGGCTGCTCTTCTTCCACCAGGAAGATAAAAATAACAGATACCCACTACACTGCAGTACCATATTTTAGGTAGAAGGCTCAAACATCAACATTTGAAAGATTCTGTGATCAAACTATGTTTTTTTTATATAAGAAAGACTAGCATCCTTTTACTCCTTACTATTGCTTAGAAGAGTTCATAGTTCAAATCAAAATAACTAACTACTACTATATGCTTCATCACCCGACATACACAGAACTCAAGAGTTCTAATGAAGGATTGGAATTGCTCTGTTTTGAATTTGTTAACTATTTGTTTAACCTGTGCTGTCAGAAGTACTATAAATCTATCTTGGATAATTGTGTGTGCCTTTTTCTTTTGCTAGATACCCTTGAATGTCACAAGGGACTATCTTTCCTTCACAAATGGCTAATTTTTCTTAAATTATACATTTAGATTGAAAGATGAGGAAATGGCATAAAATATCAGGAAATCCACCCAGGAAGGAAAGCCAAAAATAACACACCTGTAAAAGTAAAGAATATAACCATTATGCCAGTGGAATATCAATTTAAAACATAAGTAATTATAATCTCAATTGACTATTTTTAAAGCATTTTTTACTTAAGCATATGAAAGCAATGCTAAATCTCATTCTTTTTTCTGAAAGCTATCTCTGGTTTAAGAAAAGATTTACATATTTCACATAAAAGCAATTTTACTGCTGCATTCATTCATCATTCAATAGATATTTGATGACCACCTATAGTGTGCCAACTATATGCAGATATGAAACAGAGTCCCCCTAAAACTGAGCTCCTCTGCTGAGTTTATGAACAACCTCTCTATCCAAAATGTTATTCCCTTTCTTGTCCAACATCTGTTCTTCTCAAGATTGAGGAGTATCAAAGAAAAGGAGGGATTGAAACCACATACAAGCCCCTGTGTCCCTGTCCTTTGAAGTAAAAGGCTTTTTTTTGGCTTTAGTCTCCCAGGTCTCCCCTGTGCCTCAAAAGGCTGGCTCAAGAGTAAATGACTAGGAAATGTGAAGATCTAGATACAAAGAATAGCTGTTGGGCAGGAAACTTGCAACAAGTTAGACTACAATGCAGCCATATAGCAGAGTCACTGAACTCCCAGTTCCCTGAAAGGTATAGATAAAGGTATAACACAAATTCCTAAGTTGTTTTTACAGGAAGCAAGAAGTAGACCCCCACCAGATGAAAACTGCTGACCACAAGCACATAGACCCCAGACCAGTTGAAACCACAAGATTGGTGATGCTCGAAACTTCACCTTGATGCCAACCAATCTGAGAACTGTACACTCACGCACCATACAGTCCCCTCCCTCACACTGCCTTTGAAACCTTTGTCTCCTAACCGGCACCTTGGAGATGGTCTTAGGACATTAGTCTACCATCTTCCCAGGTTGCTGGGCTCCTGAATAAAACATTTCCTTTTCCACCAACACTTGTGTCTGGATTATTGGCCTTTCACGTGGCAAGCAGTCGAACTTGGCTTTGTTACCAGCCTCACCCTGTTACAGAGAGACAAAGTAACTATCTCATTGACTGTATATGGTAAATAAAGTGTTAAACAAATTATGGTTTAGATATAGGATATGAAGGAAAGGGGAAGTGAGAATGACTGCTAGGCCTCTGACTTAACACACTGAGTGAATGACAGTGCCATTCACTGAGATTGGGAAGAAAAGCAGTTTGAGGTGATATGTGCGGGGGGAAAGTCCTACTTTGGACAATTTGACATGCCTGTAACATAGCCACATGGAAGCATCACATAGTCACTTGCATACAGAGACCTAGGCTCAAGAAAGAAGTTAAGGCTAGAGATACACATTTGGAAGTCAAAGATAGATAGATGGTATCTAAAGTCATGAGATTGGATGAGGTTCTGTGGGGAATGTGTGAAGATAGAGAAGAAGAAATAGCTACGAATGAGCCTTGAGGCACTTGAGATTTTAGAGATATGGAAGAGAAGAAGAAATAGCTACAAAGATTATGAAAACATAGCTATGAGGCAGAAACACAATTTAGGGGTCAACTGGTGAAAAAATTTCAAGGTGGATGCAAGTAAATTAATAGCTGCTGAGAAGTCAAGTAAGTTGAGGACTGAGAACCTGGTGATTTCGTAACTACTGGTAACCTCAGCAAGACAAGTTTCATTGCAATTATTAAGAAAAAGAAAGAATGAAAGCTGAGGAAATAGACAAAGAGACAACTGATCATTGCTTCAGAGTGCTACTATAAAAGAGAAGTAGGATAAAAGGGTAGTAACTAGAGAATGTGGGTTCTAGGGGAAGCTTTTTAAATTATGGTTGTATGCTAATGGGGATAATCTAGGAAAGAGTGAAAATTTGATTATGTCTCAGAAACAAAATGGAGACTTTAGAAGACAAAGCCTTGGCAGTTAAATGATGAGACCTAGTAAAGCTGTGCAGGGATTAGTCTTCCTATGTTTCAGGAAGGAAAAGAAGAGGAAGGAAAACCTGATACGTAACTACAGACACAAGTGATTTTGTAGATTTTCTTCTTCTTCATCAGGGATATTATAAGGAAGGGCTTTAATGAGACTGAAGGATGGAGAAAGTTGTTGACAATTTGAAGAGAGAGAAAGTGTGAAGTAGTTCAAGAGACTGATAGGGTAATGCTGGGGCCCAGGAAGAAAGAAACCTCACAGGAAGTGCTAAGAAGATGAGTGTGTTAACTCATAATACGTTTAAACAACAACCATAAGGAATGATCCTGATTCTATTGAATAAACAACTGAGATATGGCTGCAGTGCATTCTATGACTTAGACTGGGGTGCACATTCTTGATTTAGTAGTGAGTTTGGGGTAGAAAGTTCTGCAAGTTATAGCAAATATCTAGATAGTGAGAGTACAGTAAACAACTCATCTCTGCATTTTCACCAGAGCAATGTTTGTAATAATGCAACATTAGAAGAGAATAAATGTTATCAGTAAGTATACAGATTTTTTAATGTAGCAGAGTAATATGCTGAAATGAAAGAACTAGAACTACATAGATGGAAAGACATTTGATCTTGCTGATAAATAAGGAAATGCAAATTACAACACGAAGAAGATCCCATTTCATACCTTGAAATTTGTTAAAAATAAAAATGCCACAATCTTAACTTTTGCAAGGATTTGGGAAACTCTCATTCTCTGCTAGTAGAAATAGAATAAGCACAATCACTTTGGAGACCACTTTGACAATATCAGGTAAAATTGGAAGTGTCCAAATCCTCTAATACAGAAATCTCACTTCTAGGAATATACCTTAGAAAAACTCTTATCAGCTTCACTACATGTTCACAGCTAAGTATAAAAAAAAAAAAATATTCAAATGTATATTAGTAGGAAAATGGATATATCATGATATTGTTCTAAGTTAGAGTGCTCTGAAGAGATTAAAATAAATGAACAAACTATATTGACAATATGGAGTATAACAATAGGGAAGATAATCTGAGTACAGAAGGAAGATTTGGTTGGTAGATTTGATAATGGGAAAATGATGATCCTTTTAATTTATTTTCTTAATGAATTCAAAGGTGAGATCAGAAGCTAAAATAGGGTGGAGGAAGGAAGAGGAATTTGGAGGTTTGAAAAAGAGGAAAGGTGTAAAGTAGTCTTCAGAAAAGGAAATAAACTTCACTAGAGAAATCTAGTACTGACAATCAGAGTTGTAACCATTACATGCTTTCATCATTTCAGCACCAATAATCATTTAAGTGATATAACTGAAAGTTATTTATATGTACAAGTTTATGCTGATAGATAAGAATTTTTTCAAAACTGCTAGGGGTGATTAGCCAAAATAAAATGTGGTATCCAAAATTTATTAAAACAAAAAAAAAAAGCTCCTAAATCCATACAGCCACATTTGCTCAATAGCTACATGTAACTCATGGCTAGCTTTTGAACAGCACAGGTACAACGTTTCCATCACCAAAGAACACTCCATTGGATAGCCTTTATCTAGATCAGGGATTGGCAAAATTTTTCTGTAATAGACTAAAGACTAAATATTTTAGCGTCTGCAGGCCATATGGTCTCTGTAGCAACTACTCAACTCTGCTGTTGCAGTGTGGAAGCAGCTATAGACAATTTGTAAATGAATGTATGTGACTGTGTTCCAATAAAACTTTACTTACAAAAACAGTCAGAAGGGCAAGATTTGGTGGGAGGGTTATATGTGCTTATTTCTCATCTGGATTGTTATTATATAAATAGGATCCATCTATCCAAAGGCAAGCAATATCGAGAAATGTCTGTCATATGCAGCAAAAGAGAAGAGGCTTTCCAAGAGAAAGGTTGATAATTACTGATGTAATAGAATGAATTGTATTGACATGAAGGAAACTGTTTTGCACTGAAATCAATATGCGGCTGCAATAATCCATGCTTTCTTTGTGTTTACTTCTATTAAATCTTCCTTCTAAAGTGTCCAACTTTATTTTAAACACATTCTGTGGTGATCAGATATATATATTTCTAGTTGCCTGTAAGAAAGTAACATAGAACATGTTAAAACTGACATCTTTGTATTTCAATTTTGGCTTATTATTGTCAAATTTAAACAAAGAGGCATCTGCCTAACTCTGAAAGACAGGAGTTTACAAATAAAATGTTACTGGAAGTAGAGGGCTCCTTAGCTACTATTTTAATGGAATTGTCATTCTGCCAGAATGCCTCACTGGGGTCTATTAAAACTCCACTACACAGAACACTGGGCCCCTCCAAAGCCCTATAATTTTCAGGGCTTTGCAGTGGTTTTGTGGTGTGTATTTACAGGGTGAGACTTTTCCCCTGGGTTAAGCTATGTTTTCTCTCATCTCTCTGCCTCTCTAAAAATACAGGCAAGCCCTATTTGAAGCGCTAACTTAAAAATTCTTTAACTTTAATTTTTCTGAATTTTTAAGACAGTGAAATGGATGATGGTATAATTCTATGGTTTCATAATTTTTAGTTTTATATATTCTTTCTCTCTAGTTCATTCTATTTTGTTCTCATGTAGAACTATATACTATACCTATACAGTATTTTTAACTATTATGTTTAATTTTCAAACAAATAATTAAGAAAAAATTTCAAAGCCAAATTTGACTTCCTTTATTAACCTTTGTGAGTTAACTTCTGATAAATGAAATCCTATAATCTTCCATAATTTAAGTCATATTTATAAGCGACAATTTTACTTAGATAATTTTTTCTAGGCTATATGAAATAGTTTAATGGCTAAAGCGGAAAGATATAGAAAAAGAAAAATATAATCTATAAATGGTCATTAGAGAAAGATTTCTGAAACATAATTTCCCTGTCCATGTTCTAATATTTATATTAACCCAGATACCATTGATAATATGTATGCAATAAACATGAAAAAACATGTAATCTAGTCTAACTGAAGAAATCTAAAAGTATAAATTTTATAACAAGAATATGACTGAAAAATAAAAGCATGAATTTTCCAGTGTTCACACAGGTTACCTTTTATTAACTTACTTTTATTATTTTAATAAAAGATTGTCTAATTTGATAGCATAATATCTACGGTATTGTTGACTTAAAATACATATAATTTTAAGACTTAAAATACATATAACTGTTTTATAAGATTTAAGGATTCTCTTGATGGCAGTGCACAACACAGTGATGCTCAGAGAGATGAAAGGGAGAGCTCTTTGTTATCTATAGCTCCAAACCAGAGAAGGCTGCCACACAGGGCCACACTGTGGATTGTACCTGGGGTCAGTGTAGCAGCAAGCTGGAGCTGTAGAGGGCAGCTTCCATGTGGCGAGTGGGATGAGGTTAGCTATGTTTTGTGCAGAGTGGCTAATTTGAATAATTTCACAAGCTCTGGGGAATAGGATCTGTATCTAGCTACCTGGTACCTGGGTCCGGGCAATGAGGGTGGGTGCATGGTGGATGGGAGGAATGACAGCCCAATAAGAGAAGTGTTTGGGATGTGGATTTAATCAGCTGCTCAAGAAGAGAAACTGACCAGGTCTCTAGCTAAGGCCTCAAAAACAAAACAAAACAAAAATATATTCCAACTGATGTCTTGACATCCGTTTTGAACTGAATTATTTGGGCTATTCAGCTCAAACAGTAGAGGAGAATTCCAGACAGTAGGGCATAAGTACCCCTATACTCTCTAGCAACTATTTTATTATGAGAGTAAAAAGGAAGAAAACAAGTGGAAGTATAAGTAATCCTTGTAGGCCGGCCTTAACTAAGTTTCCCATTTATATGGCATTAGGTAAGAAAATAGATCTGAAATATCTGAGGTTTCTAATAATGTCTTGGTGAAGTTAAAAATGTGTTAAAGGTATAAGTTGTATTTTCATGACAATAATATCTAGGTATATTAAGGGCAGCAGGTCCGGGAGTTATGTTGTTGAAGAGTATGAACAGATAGTTCATAAGGTACATGTAAACATTAGGGCAACCTAGGAGAAAGAGACAGTTGTGGCAGTCATGGTCAGAGACACAGTTTGAGAAGCCGTGGTGCAAGGCTGGAGTGGGAGAATAAGAGAAGGCTCTGGGAAGTGAGAAGTCTCACTCACGTGAGGAGGTCTTCTCATAGGGTCAAGGGGTGGACCCATATGAGGCAGCTGGCTTCTGGGGAAATCAATTATCTCCAGTAATTTTTTTTTTTTTTTTTTTTTGCGGTACGCAGGCCTCTCACCGCTGTGGCCTCTCCCGTCGTGGAGCACAGGCTCCGGACGGGCAGGCTCAGCGGCCATGGCTCACGGGCCATGTGGGATCCTCCCAGACCGGGGCACGAACCCATGTCCCCTGCATCAGCAGGCGGACCCCCAACCACTGCGCCACCAGGGAAGCCCTCCATTAATTTTGAAAATAGCATAGATAGTAGTGACCTCTACAAGACTTCCTTTTAGGCATGGGAGTATAGAGCAGTATGTTTGGGCAGAGAGCAGACAACATGGGCTATGGAAACAGTGAGTTCAGGAAATATAATAGAATCCCTAATAACAAAGAAAGAAAAGCAATAAATGTCCCATATTCAACATTTTAGCGTCTTAGGAAAGGCAGTTTGCGGGCATCACTGAGGCAGTGGTCTCAGTGTCCATGGTAAACTCACCTGCAATGAGCTCCTGGCCAGAGAGATGTCAGCTAGGTTGTAGAACTAGGGTATCCTTCCCAAGTGGATACACACTTGGGCAAGATGGGTCATACTTTTGTGGCTCTAGGATATAACGAGGCTGGGCCACTTAAAGCATATATATATTACATATAATGTGTATATATATGTGTATATGTATATTTATATAATTCATTTTGGGGAGGAGGCACTGGGTATACTTGGGGCAGGGGTGTTCTTTTTACACTGATTATATTTATAAATTCCTTCCTCTAGAGATCTCCAATTCAGCATTATCAGGGTTAAGAACCTCCTCCATGGCAATGGTTGTATGCTTTAAGGACTCCAGATCTGGCTTAAGCTGGGTTTGAATTAGCCTTTTGGCTGGGCCGTAGGGGTACCGTGAGTAATTCCCCTAAAACCCTGAAGGTCATGTTTTTTGTTGCAACAGAGCCATGAGCAGCAGAGTGGTGCAGCAGTAGAGCACTGGATCCACAACCCAGAGATGGCTGGATTGAAACCACCATCTGATATAGCTCTGAATTTCCCTCTGCTATGACACTGCCTTTTCCCTTTGAACCTGCCAGTCTCTTCCTAATACATCCCCCCCAAACCCAACACACACACACACACACACACACACACACACACACACACAAGCTCACTCTTATTTTTCTTTCTGTTTTGGGGATTCTAGCTGCCATTCTCATCTTTCTTCTCTTTCCTATAACTCACAGAACTGCCCTTTAGGTGGCTACAGGAAAAAGGGCAGGGAGTCTCAGTGGCCTGTCAGGTCTTCCCACTCCATCTAGGAGGGATCCAGGTTTGCATTTAAGAGATACAGCAGCCTGTCCTTGGGCCTGTTAGCCCCTTTGTTTGAGTAACTGGGTCTTTTGGCTGGTGTTTGGGAGGCTCAGGGATAAAGTATTCATTCCCTTATTCCCTTTGAATTAAACACTGGACCACTGTCTTCATGAGTGCAATCCATGTTACTCTTGGGGGTCTAGGGAGTGTGAAGTTTTCTGGTGACAGCAACAAGGTATGTAGCAGCAAAGATGACTAATGAGTCAGCTACCCCCACCTGGGCAATACTGACGTCAAGACAGGAGTGCCATTTTAATAATTACTTTACTATTATAAGTAGTATAGCACAATAATTAACTGTTATATAATGATATAATTATTAATTGATTACAATTATGGTGATGGTTACAGACTCTGTGACTATAAGAAAAACTATCATATTGTACAGTTTTAAGAAAAGCAAAAGTGGCAGATTAATATCTGATGAAGTAGGCTTAGGAGTAAAAAAAATAATTACCAGAGACAATGAGAGAGATTGCATAATGCTAAAAGGGCCAATCCATAAAAAGTCATAGTGATCCTAAAGATGTATGCATCAAACAACAGAGGGGCAAAATAGGTGAAGCAGACTGATAGAACTGAGATGAGACATAGACACATTGAGAAATACAGCTGGAGACTTCAACACCTTTCTCTCAATAGCTGGTGGAACAGCTATCCACAAGATAGGCAAGGATATTAAAAAAGTCAACAATACCATTAATCAGCAGGATCAAACCAACTTTCACAGAACAATTCACCTGAAAACAGCAGAATACCCATTCTTTTTGATCACCCACAGAATGTAGGTCAATATAGACCATATCCTGGACCATAAAGCACATATCAACAGTTTAAAAGGACAAAAATCACCGTGTGTGTTTCTGACCGCAATGGAATTAAAGGAAAAATCAATAACAATTCATTTCCACTGATATGCAATTATCCACAAAGTAGCTAACCGTTACATAAATATGGAAATCGTTTGATATTTTAACTATCTGAATCCATAATTAATTTTATATAAATACAATGTAAAAAAGTCGAAATAACAACCAAAAACAACAAAAGTCTTTGCATCCTGTTACTAGGTTTTCATCTTCAAAATGAGTAGTATACTTGTCTAGATAAGACTACGGTATAGTGAAAATTACAGACTTGGAGATGTCACTCAAGGCTCTTAGAAGCTGTGTGATATTGGATAAGTTATTTAATCTCTCTCACACTTAGGTGCTTCTGTATAATAACAAAGAACATAACTACATTCCAACTTTGTGCAAAATCAATGAATTAATGTATGTAAACTCACTATATAGTATATTAGTCCTATAAAGCAACATAATAAACATTGTTCCTTTTTCATTCTACAGCTATAGTTTCTCAGAAACCACAAGCACAACACCAAGAAATAATGTTTTCAGCTAAAATATTACCTGAGAACATATTTTGTAGGCTTCACGTACTGTTTCCAATTAAATTTATAATGTACGATAAAAAACGGAAAAATTGCCCAAGGTCATAAACTAAATATTTAGTTTCATTACATTAAAATAAAATAATTAAGGTTTTTAGACACTGTATTTTACATAAGCTGTATTAACAGTGTGCAAAATAGAATTTTGCAATTTTGGGAAACTGGAATATGGTTATCAGACACTTCCCATCAGTTTAATAGTCACATCCCTCTCTTCCACTCGCATCTTTAGAGATTTATGATCTAGAAAAATTTACTAAGCCAAGCGAACTTATACATTGGTAATGGAATTATTTATTTTAATAATTGTATGGGTAGTCATAGAATAAAGTTTAACATGCACTGCACAAAGTAAAAAAAAAAATCTTAAAAAATCATTGTGGAGCAGAGTTTTCTTGAAGTTCAAGGAGACAGAGTGAGCTTATATCTAAATATGTGAAGTTCAAAAAAACACTCCATAATGTAAGTCCCATTTCAAATAGCTTTTAAACTAATAGAACTTTAAAGGACAGAGATACAGAGAGCATTCTAGATGATGTCAATATTGCAAGCAAAGACAAATTTCAGAATATATGTCCTGGGTTGATAAATAGGACAGTTTGATAGATTAGAGGTTATTAGTATGGGAGCAGTGAATGATATCCTGAAGATTTGGGTATTATGCAAATTTAGTAGTCTATCATGTACAAATACACTCTACCTCTCCCCCTTTTTAAGTCTGTTTTCTGTGGGTTAGTATTGTGTGCTTAATAATATCAACTTGAGGCACGGTGAATCTTACTTGAAGAGATAAGAGTCTGAGAACTGATACAGGGGTTAGGAAGAAAGTTTAAAAGTATAGATGACAGCTATTATAACTTTAATAAATTGTCATACATATCAATGGAAGAGAGAGCAACTTTAAACTTTATTTAGTAGACCGTATCTATAGAATTTAGCAACTGATTACAGTATTAGGAGGTAAAGCTAGAGGAGAATTCAAAGTGTTTGGTCTGGAAAATGATAAACTAAGGCTGGTGGTGACATTATGGATGCTAGAGACCCATAAAGGGTGAAAGTGCCAAGTAAGCACTTAAAATGCAGAGAATCCTGGAATTTAGCATCGAACTCCAGACTAGAGAGGGTGACAATGTGGTCATCTGAATAGAACTGGAGACTGAGGAGAGATTTCAATTGTAGCGAGAAAGAGATAAAGACTAATCTTTTAAGAAAAAGCATCCTTGAGGAAGAAAGAGATAAAACAGAACAAGAAAGAAGGATCACCAATTAATTAAATGCTAAGTAAGTAAGGGAAGTGATAACAGTATGTATGTGAGAGGGGTGGCAAAGAAGAAAGCCTCACCTACTGAGGGTATAAGGATAAAAAGGATAAGAAAAAATAAGATATTAACAAGCATTGCTGTAAATGATGGTGGATTTGCCATCAAGTCTTTCAAGTGTCCTAAACAAAGGACGAAATTGCTTTGTGTTGAATATTTCTTTTTGGCCAACAAAGGTAATTCTGGAACTTTTACCACCCTATGATTAAGCCATTTTCATCTCTTTTCTGTCTAAAATGTAAAAACAAAATGTTCCGCAAGAAGATGATCTTAAAGTACAGAGGGCTTGGCATCAAGAAACTGGAGCATTGATAAGATAGATGTATTTTGATGAGAAGAGTACGTTAGGGATGAGGTGGGGCTTTTCCACAAAGTCCTCCACGTGGACTCTAGGAAATTTTGGATTCTCACAACAGAGGGAAGGAAGAACAAACAGTGAGTGTTGAGACTATTACAAGTCAAATGTAGCTTGTTTTGCAAACTTGCTTATCTTATCATAATGCATGTCTATGGACAGTTTTAGTGTTATGCCAAGTAATTTATACACACTTCAACTTAAGTTTATTAAACAAAAGGTAACTAGTTCTTTGGGTTTTATACAGTTTTCAACATAATGTTTGATAACTCCCCTGGGCAACTATGAGTCCTTTTAGAGAAGAAAAATGTGGAAGAGTAAAATTACTTGTTTATTTTGTACTCTTATCATTTGGGCATAGGTTTCTAAGTTGTGAAAAACAACAGAGAAGGGTTTCCAACAACCTAGAAACATTTAGAAAGACATTTATGTTTATATATATAATGCACATATGTTTACACACATGTATACATATATATAAACCACTGCACATATATATTTAATGAGTAAAGAATAGGTTTTAGTTTAACAAAAAAAAGCTACGTAATGTATAAAACAAATGTATATGTATTATGTATATGTGTGTATACACCCACACATTCATTCACTTAAAAACTAATATTTGAGCCACTTCTCTGAAAATCTGTAAATATTTTTATAGGCAGATGAATTTCAGGATTTCTAACTAGGTTTTGATCATTAAATCGTCCTTTAGGAATGGTTTATGGAACAAGAAACATGTAGTGGGAGATTAGCTTTTCCAACACACTAAGAATCTTTTCAATTAAGATGTTTGTTTGTAAAATCAAAATGGAATGGCATTCATTTCCTGTAGTGAAGGGTTTTGTTCTCCTACAGGCTGCCAATCACTTTATTTCCATTCCACTGCTGCTGGCTTAATGTTTTCCTCACCAACACACTCTAATAAGATCTGGCTTGACTTTTGGTTGGTAACAAGCGTGACTGAGAATCAGGACTAAAAAAACTATTTATATTTATATTTAAAGATTCTCTCCTGCCTGTCTTTTCTGGTTATTATTCTACTTACTGTTCAGGCAAATGTAAAATTAACTACCTTGAATTGCAACAAAATGTGTTTTGTTATGAGAGCCTAATAAACAAATTTTCCCAAATTAATACTGGCCACATTGCGTGCATTGTTTCAAATTAAATAAAATTTATAGAATTTTAGGAAAATAAGATATCTAAAATATTTAGAAAAATAGGTAACGTCAAACACTCTCCTATAGAAATTTGATATATGGGTAAGAGGAAGAAGTAGATGGATATGTAGACTGTCTAAAAAGTGGACTATCGAAAAATTACTTCCAAGATTACTTAAGTGGAAAAAAAGAAATGCTTATAATTTTTATTTCATTATTCTTTAGAAAATTGAGGAAAACGAATGGGAGTGTTATTGGTGTCCTATATATTGCTATTGGCATATTCTATCTTTTATTTCCCTCATTCTCTAGCCCTGTGAACTAACAACTTCATCTTTGACTGCTTTTTCAATCTTCTCAACAATCACATCTATTTTGTATTAAGTCACCAGAAAGCCATTTAAACGTGCAACAATAGTTTAGTTTATTAATAACCTAAAACCTTAGAATGTTACTTTAACAAAATTTGCTAGTGAGTGAAATTCAGCACAAAATAAATCAATATCTGATTCTCTCAGTAAACATTTACTGGAAACTTCTATAGGTCAAGGCTGTTCTTAGTGCTAGGGATAAAAGATAAACAAGAGACATTTCTTAAAGGCCAGGAACACAGGTATATAGAGGGAGTGGGTTTTTTTTTAACATCTTTATTGGAGTATAATTGCTTTGCAATGGTGTGTTAGTTTCTGCTTTATAACATAGTGAATCAGCTATACATATACATATATCCTCATATCCCCTCCCTCTTGCGTCTCCCTCCCACCCTCCCTATCCCACCCCTCTAGGTGGTCACAAAGCACCGAGCTGATCTCCCTGTGCTATGCGGCTGCTTCCCACTAGCTATCTATTTTACATTTGGTAGGGGCAGGATAGGAATAAAGATGCAGACATAGAGAATGGACTTGAGGACACGGGAAGGGGGAAGGGTAAACTGGGATGAAGTGAGAGGGCGTGTTTTTAAAAGAGGCCAATCGCTTTGTTTTTGTTCAGAAAGATTACTCATCTCAAACACAAATAATTGGACTAGGAGTGGACCCTTGACTTAAGATGGGTCAAGGAGACTTTCTCTCCTAGAAACTTGAAATAAGTGGGTAGAATATATTGATTTGGGAACCTAGACCATCATTTTGGGTGACCATTATGTATATGTCACATGTCATATGCAATAAGATTAATAAAGCATATATTAAAAGAGCAGTGAAGGGCTTCCCTGGTGGCGCAGTGGTTGAGAGTCCGCCTGCCAATGCAGGGGACACGGGTTCAAGCCCTGGTCTGGGAGGATCCCACATGCCGCGGAGCAACTGGGCCCGTGAGCCACAACTACTGAGCCTGCACGTCTGGAGCCTGTGCTCCGCAACGGGAGAGGCCACAACAGCGAGAGGCCCACATACTGCAAAAAAAAAAAAAAAAAAAATGAACAGGGGAGGTCAAAGGCAATAAGGGAGCAGAAAGAAAGAAAAAAATGCATTGCTTTCTGTTTTCTTGTTCTTACGTGACCCAGGTAATTGTAGCTGTAATTGAGTTCTGTGAGATTCCATTCTAGCTTTCTTTAACAGCGAGAAAGGGGGAGGGAGAAGAAAGGACAGGAAGAGGAGAAAACAAAAAGAAAAATGTCTATACAACCACAGAGAACTCCAAGAAGGGTAAACCACCACAAAAATAACAATCATAACAATGAACAAGTATTAAGCCCCTAACTCTGCCAGGGTTTGTTCAGATTTACATGTATTAAGTAATTTAATCATCAATATAAACATACGGGGTAATTACTATTATCCCTATTATACAAATGAGTAAACTAAGGTACAGAGAGCTTAAGTAACTTGCCCAAGGTTACTGTCTACAACATGAAAGAGTTGGGAACTGATCTCTGGCAAAAAACATAAAACAGCCTCATGTGTTTGGAGTGCAAGTTTAAAAATGAAAACTGGATTGAACACATTTGTTCTGGTTAATAACAGAAGACGAATTTTGAGCTCCTGGGAAAACCTAATGAGAAAGAAGTGGTCGAGAAGGAAGCAAGTGAGAAGTGAAAGACTGCAGCAAAGCAAAAAGAGCCAGGAAAAATCCTCCTGGTGGAGGAGAGATTTAAAGAAACTTTCAATAATAGAAATTTCAAACA
Source organism: Aethalodelphis obliquidens (assembly GCF_003676395.1). Taxonomy (NCBI): domain Eukaryota; kingdom Metazoa; phylum Chordata; class Mammalia; order Artiodactyla; family Delphinidae; genus Aethalodelphis; species Aethalodelphis obliquidens. The sequence continues at coordinate 78,194,326 of NW_020837949.1, read as the reverse complement.
GAGATTGTAAATTTGTTTTGTAGTGCAATATAAACTATCCCCTGGCACCTCAGTGTTATCCATTAGACTTCTGAAGTTTTGTGTAAGACAGACCATGTATCTATTTGTGTGTGTCGGGGGAGAGGGCAAAGGAGAAGAGGTAGGAATTCAAGTTTGCAACAATATGGTAACTTCCTAGTGTTATCTGGTCTCTTCTCCATCTCTCCACTCTAGGGAATCTTTTGAAACCAAATACAGCTTGGACTTCCTCTGGTCTTGGAAGTGAGAAGTTTGTTTAAATTTTCTTGGATTTGAAGAGGTAGGATTCCTAAGTTTTTATCTGGGTTTCATTGATATAATGCCTTTTTTGCTTGAATGTCTTTGAATGAGTTCTCTTCTTTTACACCAGACAAGCGCACTTCATTGGACAACGTGAGCAGTCACCTAGAATTGTTACAAATGTTAGTTCCGAGTTTAACCAGATAATCATTAGTGCAGAGGATCTATTAATTCGGATTAAGGATTATGACATAGTATCATAAATGTCATAACAGGCTTACACATACAGTACTATGATGGTAAAGAGGAGATACAACTAAGTCATTTTGAAGTGTGATGATCAGCAAGTGCTTTTATGGAAAGGTGACCCATAATTGATTCTGAATGGGTAACTTTTAGGTGAGTCAGTTGACTGGCAAAAAAATGTGTTAAAGCCACACAGATGTAAAAGAACTTAAAATATTTGAGAGATTCCTAATGATTAGGTGTAGATTTAACACCAGGTTTCTTTGTGAATATCTGGAAATTAGATTAGAAATGACTTTGTTTGCTTAAATGAGGAATATTTTACAGACAAGAGGAAACAACTGAAATATTTAAATCCTATGAAAGGCAAGTTCATGATTAGAAAATCCACAGTATTGATCATCATGGGCAATACCATGAGGAAAGGAGACAGATTAGGGACTGTTATAGAAGAGAGGATACATTTTAAAATTAATAATTAAATTATTATATGTAGTGATTAATTAAAATTAATACAACTTAATGAATATTGGTACAGAATATGTAACTGCAGGTATAAATGGCAAATGATGAAAAGGAGTGAGACTACTGGATGAAACTCCTAGGTTTCTAGCTTGGGTGACTGGCCTCTTGGTGTTTTCTTTTTCTTTTTTTTTTTCCGGTACGCGGGCCTCCCACCGCTGTGGTCTCTGCCGTTGCGGAGCACAGGCTCCGGACTCGCAGGCTCAGCGGCCATGGCTCACGGGCCCAGCCACTCCGCGGCATGTGGGATCTTCCCGGACCGGGGCAAGAACCCATGTCCCCTGCATCGGCAGGCGAACTCTCAACCACTGCGCCACCAGAGAAGCCCAGGTGTTCTCTTTCAATGAGATGGAAAGTAAGATGAGTTTGTTGAGGGTGGTGGAATGCTGAATTCCATTTAAAAATATTCTAAAGTGAGAGTCAATAGCAGCAGGAAATAATCCTGATGATCAAAAGAGGTAAAAACATGTTTGTGAACCATAAGCATAAGAGCAGTAGTTGAAACCATCAAGAATCAAATTGGTCAGAGTACAGAGTTTGAGAAGAAAATAGGGATTGCCAGAAAACTACTGTCTTGTGAAGGAGAGGAAAACAAAAGGACTTAGAGCCAGAATAACAATAGAAAGCCGGAGAGAGAATTGCTACAGAAGCCAAAAAAGGAGAGGGTTGATGAAGAGGAAGGGCTGTAACAAATTAAAAGTTGTAAAATGTCAAATTTAACAATTAACTATTATTATAATATTATAAATTATTATTAACTATTCTTATTATTTAACAATTAACTATTAGGTTGACACAAGGCTGTTTAGAGCTTTCCATGTGCCTGGCTTGATGCGAACCTCTGGGGATAGAGTGGTAGAGGCACGTTCCTTGCATTTGTGGATTTGACTGTCCAGTGGAAGAGACGAATAATCAATAAATCAGCAGACGAAGATTATAAGATTATAATTAAGGTGGTAGGAATTGGTCTCTCTGGGGTACTATTTTACCTTAGAAATGAAAGAGAAGGAGCAAACCAGGGGGAGACACATGCCAGGACGGTAGAAAGACTTCAGAGAAGAAAGAGGTTGTTTTCAGAAACAGGAAAAAGAATCCACACAGCTGTAGCGATAATGCTGGAGGAGATAGCAAGGCCAAGCCATGTTTAGTTTAAGACTGAAGAGAGTCAATCTTGCAACATTTCATTAAAAACGAAGAAAAGGGCACTTCTACTAAGGTATAAGTCTGTTAAAATTTAAAGATCCTGAAAGAAATTGGGGGAAATGGATACATCCTATTAAAAATATTGACAATAAAATGATTAATTACTTGCACTTGGGGTATGTATTATTCTGCTGTCTATTTCAACACCCTCTCCTACTTCTTCCCCTGTGAAATGCTTCTTCAAAGAAGGTGATTCTTGTATGACCTGCATTGGAAACTGCCTACTGGCCAAAAGTCAGGTTCATGGCCTAATGTGAATCAATTGAAGTGTTTTCCTGATTATTTTTCAAACTCGGTCGGTACACAAGTCTATAAGAATACCACATCTTTACACCTAATCAGCAGAGCTGGAAAAGAGATGAAGTGGTGGGAGGTGGTGGCGGGGGGGGGGGGGGGTTGTTCCTTAAGATTTTCAAGTCTTTGTAGCCAATCATCAGTGAGACCTCTGCCTGACTCAGAGTTTGTCTATTTGACCTGAAAAATTCATCTTTTTGTTTGTTTTAATCTTTTTGAATTTTGGTATCTGGAAACTCTGTTGTACTGATTCAAATGATGAACACATTTTTTGAGGAGTTTGGAAATAAAAATGAAAACTTAGTTGGCATCAATTACACAAAGCTTAGAATTATCGAGTATGATGGGGATAATATCAATTTAGTTAATTTGCCTTGGAGAGTGCTGTTGTTATTACAACAGGAATGGAAAGAGAATAAAGAAGTTCATAGTCGGCTTTGACATTCAGAATCAGACTAGCCAGCAGAGATGAGCAGAGAACCAGCCCCAGATGAGCCTTACTTTCCTCAGAGCTGTAAGGTCTGGAAACCTCCACACAGCCATGCATCTTAGAAGGAGGAGGGAAGGGGAGAAACAATCCCTTAGGAACTGGAACTTTACACTGCCTGACAGCTTAACTGAGAATGACTAAGTTACTCTTATCAACAAGTTTAGAGATATCCATTACCTAAAAAGTAGCCGGTTTGTGAGAAAGATTACAATATAGAAAAAAAATTTTTTAAATACATCTTTTTTGTCCATGTGAGTGCAAATGTGTGACCCTTCCCAACTAGGAATAAAAGGAAAAAAAGATAGCTTTATTAAAGAATCACCAATGAGGTCTCAATTTAATAGATATTTAATAATGTCCAGCTGTTAACCATATGCCCCCACCACTACTGCCCACCTGCTGGCAGAAAGTTTTTATTGTTTTTAATTAAAAGTATCATTTTTTCATCCCTACTTCTGAAATAAACATGCCATCACATGACAGCTCATTTTATCAAACGTTTATAACATTCATAAATGGATATGCTTTGATCTGGCAAGTCCCCTATCTCTAGTAAAATCTCACATTCAGTTTTATTAAGTACCCTTGTGACATAGCTTTCTATAAATGCTATGAGATAAAAATCTGAGCATCATTTGGGTTCAGTGTTATTGCTGTAAGAGAGGTAAAGTGCAGGACTTGAGTTTATTAAAATTATAAGAGGAATTAATAGCATCAAGGGATCATCAAGGCTTCTGTGATTGTGCAAAGACTATAAACTTCCCATGCCTAACAGTTTGGGATTTTCTGTTTCTTCCTCGCTTTTTTGTCTCCTAAAAATATGCCAGAAAGATGACCATTTAGAGTATTAGTTGTATATATTCCTACTGAAGAAGCATTCTTTCTTTCTCTGATGTGAACTGTCATTATTTGGAGACAAAGTTGAATCATGGATTATTCTTTAGGGAAAATAAAATCTTTCATCCAATGGAAACATTTCATGGACACTGGTTTTCTGAGCTACGTTTCATGTTCCAGACAATGTGGTTTTCTGAGCTATGTTTCATGTTCCAGACAATGTCAGTTTAAGACTTGTATTTCTGTACTTTTTAAAATTTGTACTACTAAGCATTTCTTGGTACTTCTGGAAGACTTTCATAGTTAGATGCTCCACAAAGAGGAGTGGAATAAAACAGTAAAGCTGAAAATGGCATGCTAAGGAGGAAGCGTTCCTCGTCTACCTTTCTGGTCTAAGTAAAAGATAAATAACACTGGGAAGGGAAATTCTGGACAATACAAAATCATAACAATTCATTGGTATGTTTTGTTAAGGGGAGCTTGGAAATTCTTCTTTTTTTTTTTTCTTTTGGTCACATTTAAATTCAAAAGATAAAATCACTGCTGCAATTCAGTGCTAAATTTGAGTTCACAGTTTAAAATGTGCCTTAAGATCGCCCAGGATGAAAGGCAACTTGCAAACTGTGTGCTAATAACTACAGCTTTGTTGTTGTATTTGTTACATTAACGAGTTAGGTCACCAGAGAAGCAATTTATAGTAGCTAAATATTCTTTATTATTTACAAAAGAAAATTTCAAAGAGCAATAACAATCATGTTTATTTACTCTTCTTTATTTACAGAGGATAAACAATATAAACCTGAGCAACATTTTCAGGTAGAGTTGCCTAAAAAATGAGGAAATAATAAGTCAGTTTAAATACTAGAATTCATTAGGACTGCAGTCTTATCTAAGTCCATTTTGTGGTACTGCAACTCCTGATTTGGAATGATTTAGCTATGATTTTTACTGAAATATAACATTTTACCTTTCCTGATGGCACTGTTGAAAAATTTTTCAGAATATTTCGAATCACTTGAAAAACTTTCAAATATTTCATTCTTTTTTGGTATTATTAAAAAATACTGAAGGTGCCCACTTCCCAGGAAATGAATTTCTGGAGCCCCAAATTAAGTTAATACTGTAAGTAAAAGTAAACTGAAATATATTCCATGTAAATCTATCTGCCTTTATGATTACTGTTAATATGTGGATAGGAATGTTCCTAAAGATTAAAGACGCATGCCCTGAGTATAATTCATGGTTGCAGTGCCGTAATTTGCAAAGAGTTTAATTAGCCAATGCACAGTTCTAATATTTAGGACTCTTTCCTAAACATGTTCTACATATGAAATACATTAAAAATTGAGTTGCTGTCAGTCCCCTTTCCAGATTGGCTGGGACCATTAATGCAGTCCATCAACTCACCAGCAGACCATTACTTTCTCAGCAGCGTTCCCTGGGGACTTGCATTGCTCACTTTGAACATATTGCTTTAATAAGAGAATTATTTCAGAAAGCTTGAGTTATCTCAGGCCTGGGAAGAAGCACTTCAGGACCTGACAAAGTGCTTTCTATAGTAAATCGTTTTGGAGATCATAGAGCGAAATGTATATTTGGCTTCATTTACATAAAAACATCCAGCACAGCTTTTCACAAATTAACACAAATTTGATAGGATATTGAATGATATACGACTAAATTCTTCCATTTCTAGGATTCCAGATGTGTTTTTTATGTCGGTTGATTTACTTTTTGATTAGTTGTTAGAACTTAAGACATCTGTTGCCATTGTGTAGTGTAGAATATTTTAATGGCATTACTAAATGCCATGTATTTATCAGTGCCTAATCATGTGTCTAGTGCTAACGCAACTCCCTGGCTAGACTTTTCTACACTGATGTGGAACACTAGATTGCTGACCGTGAAATTCTGCAAAAGCAGCATTTATGAAAAGCAATTTCTTATTCGAATTTAGGTAGGAAACAAAGTGATAAAACCATAGAGAAAACAATTCAGAGAGTTTCATGATTTTATTTGATTCTTTATTCCAGCAGAATATACATGTTTTCTGTAATTGCACCATATGTTTAAGAAACTTAATTTCACTATTAATGATTACACCAGATCTCTCAGCTTTCTCTGAAGTTCAAGGAAGTAAGTCATAGTATGCCCAGTGTCTCATAGCAAATAAAGATGGAACTAATATAAATCAGACTCTGATTAGAAAGATAATCATATAGCTATCTCTGAATAAACAATATATACTCTTCCTTGTTATTACATTATTATTTAATTTTTATGGAATGCATGTCTGTTGAGGGAATTTAGAGTATTTACTGCCATTCCAGTGTCAATTCTCTTTAACTATTTATAAGAAAGGCTACAAGAAGATGAGGGGATAACAGGATGAAAAACCAGTGACCTGGTAAATTTCAGACATCAAAATACTATGGCTCAAATGAAATACTGCAAGACACTTTTATTCTACATATGTAGCATTCACATTGTCCACAGTCCCCTATACTTCTTTAGGCCGTAAATACTTTTATTGAACACATGCATATTGAGAGGAAGAACCAAAAGTATTCCCTCTGGGCTATGGCCCTCAGTTAGACCTAGACCTAGACCTTTCTGGTCAAAATGCTATGGGAATGAGTGAACGTCAAGATTCTTTCGCTAAACTCTCTTTGTTTTAAGTTATATACAGATAAGTTGACACTGTTTTAGATGAATGGAAGAATATTCTCTTATCAAAGGAAATGGAAACAAAGTAGGAGAACAGAATAGGGATTCATAACTTTAGCAAATCTTTGAAGTCAAAAAGAACTTTGACCAAATTCTGAATTCACCATTTCCTAGTTGTGTGACCTTTGGCAAGCTGCTTAGTAAATTTGTGCCTCTGCTTTTCAGTAAAATGTGGAAATAAAGATGACTACTTTATAGTAGGTTGGTGCAAGAATTAAATGATATGATGAACTTAAATGTGTTCAGCCTAGGTTTCACACATACCAAGCACTCAGTAAACTACAGTTATTTCTATTATTGGTGGTGGTGATTTGTTGTTGTTGTTATTACTATTATTACTATTATTATCATTGTTTATCCTCTTCTCTGATAATTATGTAGAGTTTTCATTATGAACCAAAATAGCCTTATGAAAGAACTAAAGCAGAGGCATACTTCTTACTCAAAAGAATATCTCATCATCAACAGTGAAATCCCTATTATTGTCACTCTGGAGCCTTTTAATGTAAAGTATAAAATAAATCCACGTTAAGAGTTCAATTTATTCTATCACATGGAATATACTTTGTGATTAATTAATACTGGTGTATCCAACAGGAAGCAGATGATTGGGGCCTAATAGAAGTGTGAACTCTGGAGGTATAAGTAAATTGAATTAGAATGTACAATGAAAATAGATGCATTAAGTTCTAACAATAATTTTCAAAGTAAATGAAATAAGGTGTTTACTGAATCTCCAGCCAATATATCTGAGTTTTGTATAGAAATAAGGAGGAAAGAGAAAGACATAATTTAGGGCATGTGCCTACTGAGTCTGAACGCTACTTAAGAAGCTCATAGCAAGTTCCTACAAACTACTACCCAGACATAGCATACGAACCAGACTGTACCACACACACACACTTCATCTTCTAAAGAAGCCTGGATGCATTGGTTTTTATTGTTGTTTTGTTTCATTTTTTTGTTTGTTTTTTAACTGGGTGCTGTGCTACTGCCAACAAAATCAGAGTTTCATTTTTAAGGAAGAAAGATAGAATGAATATTGGGTAGGCAACAGAAGTCCTTGCTACAGTGGGGAAAATAATAATTAGCAAAATATGATTAATGTAAAAATCTGCTCTATAAAATAGGTTAACACAAGAAGGGAAGAAGCAAGAGGTATAACTCTGGAAGATGACAAATTTCAATTTTAGTTATGAACAAAGTAACTTGGGAAACAGAACTTCATCAGTAATTGAATCATATAGTTTATCAATACTCATCAGTTTTGCTGGATATAATAAAGTTCTTATTTTAAAGTCCTTTAAAAATGGCTAAAGTAATACATGTCAGATCACTGAAAACTCCAGGAAAGACTAAAATGAAAATTAAAATATATTTATAACCTCACTACAAGAAGATAACCAAAGTTAAGATTTTTATATATACCCTTTTAGTTATTTTTCAAGTTTACATGCACGTGCATGTACATACACATAGTTTATAAATATAACCACTTATTTTATCTCCTTTTCATAAAAATGTAAAAAAGTGTCCACATTACTACTTTTTTCTATATGATTTTAATGCTACAGCATATGCAACTTGAAAGTGGTAGAAGACATTGCAAATTTATAGGAGGATATACTTTCTTATTAAAAAGTTCTATTGTAAAGAAGAAGATCATAAAGAACAAAGTACTTACTGACATTATAGTCCAAGAATTTCACAGGAGATTTTCATTTAAAAATTCATAGTTTCTGTAAAATCAGGGACATAGAGAATAGACTGGTAGTCAAGGGGGAGAGAGGTGGGAGAGGGTAGGAGTTGGAGTTTGGGATTAGCAGATGCAAACAGGTATATATAGAATGGATAAAAAACAAGGTCCTACTGTATAGCACAGAGAACTACATTCAATATCCTGTGATAAACCATAATGGAAAAGAATATGAAAAAGAATGTATATATGTATAAATGAGTCACTTTGCTGTACAGCAGTAATTAACAAAACATTGTAATTCAACTATACTTCAATAAAAAATAGATTAAAAAAATTCATAGTTTCTGAATGAATTTTATTTTTCCCAACATTATTTATGAACACTGGACTTACAAAACAGACATAGACATACACATACACATAGTAAGGGAAAACAAAACAAGTTATCCAAACTCAATTTTTCTTATTCCATCCCAAATGAACTTTTCTCTGTGTACCCTATTTATGTCAACAGAACCACAATATTTCCAGTAACTGAAGTTAATGTCACAGCCTGTGGAGAGAACTGTATCAGAGTGGTGTGTACTCCAGCAGCTATATTCCAACAAACCCCACCATGACTATGTTGTACACATGAACCTTGGGTTATCTTATGTGCCGTTTTCTAATCTATAAAATGAAGATAATAGCCTTTACCTCATTGATGCTTTGGAGGGTTGAATGAGATAATAGGTAAAGAATTTAGAACATTGCCCATTACTGCTAGTCTCTTGTAGTCACATATAGGCAATAACAAATCTTATTATGCAACATCAGTTATATCTATGTCATAATCTTTGTTCTCACTACAACTAATAAAGTCCACATATTTATTATCTTGCATTTCAACCAGCCTCACAACTTCCAATTTTCCCTTTTTCAGAGCAATTAGATTAATGTTCGTAAAGCAAACCTCTGATAAACTTACTCTGTTGCCCAAAATCAGTACATCAAACAACATATGTACAAGATCTAAATGAGGAAGATGACAAAACTCTGATGAACAAAATAAAAAAATAACAATAAAGACATGTTTCACGTTCATGAATAGGAAGGTTCAATCTTGTCAACGGGTCAGTTCTTCCCAACTTGATCTACAGATTTAATGCAATCACAGTCTAATTTTATGGATATCAACAAACTGATTCTAAAGCTTATATGGAGAGACAAAAGGCTCAGAATAGTCAAAACAATATTGAAGCTGAAGAAAAAAAGTTGAGGGTTGACACTACCCACTGCAAGCTATAGTAATGAAGACACTGTGGTATTGGTGAAAGAATAGACAAATAGATCAACGGAACAGAACAGAGACAAAAATAGACCCCCGTGTAAAGAGTCAGCTGATCTTTGACAAAGGAGCAAAGACAATACAATGGAACAAAGATAGTCTCTTCAACAAATGGTGCTGGAACAACTGGATATCCACATGCCAAAAAATGAATCTAGCTATCGACCTTCACAAAAGTTAAATTAAAATGGATCACAGACCTATATATAAAACACAAAAATATAAGATCAGAAGATACTATAGGAGAAAATCTGGATGACCTTGGGTATGGTGATGCCTTTTTACATAAACACCAAAGGCACAACCCATGAAAGAAATAAGGGCTAAGGAAGACTTTGTTAAAATTCGAAACTTCTGCTCTCCAAAAGTTGGTGCCAAGAGATTTAGAAGACAGGCAACAAGCTGGGAGGAAATATTTGTAAGAGACATATCTGATAAAGAACTGTTTTCCAAAAACATAAGGAACTCTTAAAGTTCAATAGTAACTAAACAACCCAATTAAAACATGGTCCAAAGATCTTAAAAGACATCTCACGGAAGAAGATAAAGATGGCAAATAAGCAAATGAAAAGGTGTGCTACATAAGTCATCAGGAAATGCAAATTAAATAACAATGAGATACCGTTATACACCTATTAGAAGGGCCAAAATCTGGAACAGTGACAACACCAAATGCTGGTAAGAATGTGGAGCAATAGGAACTGTCATTTGCTGGTGGGAATGCAAAATGATACAGCTGCTTCGGAAGAAAGTTTGGTGGTCTCTTACAAAATTAAACATATTCTTACCATATGATCTAGCAGTCACACTCCTTAGTATTTACCCAAAGGAGCTGAAAACTTACATCCACCCATAAATCTGTACATGGATATTTACAGCAGTTTTACTCATAACTGTCAAAACTTGGGAGCAACTAAGATGTTCTTCAGTGGGTGAGTGGGTATATAAAGTATGGTACATCCAGACAATGCAATATTATTCAGAACTAAAACGAAATGAGCTACCAAGCCATAAAAGGACATGGAGAAACCTTACATGCAGTGAAGAAGTGAAAGAAACCAATCTGAAAAGGTTACATAGTGTATCGTTTCAACTATATGACATTTTGAAAAAGGCAAAACTATGAAGGTGGTAAAAAGGTTAGTGGTTGCCAGGGGTTGAGTGGGAGCAGAAATTAATGGGTAGAGAACAGAGGATTGGGGGGACAGTGAAACTCTTCTGTATGATACCATAATGATGTATTCTGTATTCTGCATGATACCATAACGATGGATACATTTGTCCAAATCTATAGAATGCACAATACCAAGAGTGAACTTTAATGAAAACTATGGACTTTGGATGGTTATGATATATCAGTGTAAGTTCATCCTTGGTAAAAAAAAAAAAAAAAAAAAAGTACCATTCTGGTGAGTGATGTTGATAATGGTGGAGGCTATGAATGTGTAGGCGAAAGGGTTATATGGGAAACTCAGTACCTTCCCCTCAATTTTGCTGTGAATCTTAAACTGTTCTAAAAAAATTAAGTCAATTTTTTAAAAATTTGATAAGAATTACCCATTAACAATTAATGAAAGGCCACTTGACATTCTAAATCTTCTACAATATGGCTCAAACTTACTATCCAACTTTGTATCTTTTTGCTTCAATTTTTCATTCCTATACAGACAAACTGTAATATTTTCTCTGAATTGTTCTCTTTACTCATGTACTTTTTCCCATTGGGTATCATTTTTTCACATTGTCACATATTTAAGTCCTACCTAATTCTTCAAGGCTCAACTCAAATTATACTTCCTCCATAAAGGCTTTTCTTACCTTTCAGTCATAAGCAATCTCTTCTGGCCTTGAAACCTAGTGTTTTATTTGTACCTCTTACATGAGTCATTGCTTTTTACATCCTTCTGCAAGTTATATCATCCATTTATAATTTCTGTCTATTTTGAGAATGAAAAAATCTGTTGAGTTGGAATTACATATTTAATTTTTTTTGTTTTCATAGCATCCATAACTTATATATACGGTGGTTACTCAATAAAATGTGATTGACCCAATACATTAGAAATTATGTATCTAAGTACATTTTAAAATCCCAGAATTGCTAAAGAGAGAAAAATGATGATGTGGTAAACATTACTTCATAATTTAACATCCTATCCTATGATTTTATGGATGCGTCTCATAATTTTTAAGAAATGAGTACGTTTATGGAAATTTACAGCTAATTAGAGATTTTAGGAATCACCTATTCCAACTTACTCTTACAATAGATGAAGCCATTGAGGTTCAGAAACATTAAGGCACTTGCAAACACAACATTTTTACTGGCAAGGAGAACCTGGCACCAGGAATCTCATGTCTGACACCCAGTCTACTGAACTTTCCACTAGTTGTCAGTCTTATTTTCCTGTGTGGTCCCACTCAGAGTTGGGTATTTAATGAAATGCTTTCTTTTTCTTTTTTTTAATTTTGAGGTATATTTTATCTATATTTTCAAGAGTACAATAAATTAGGTTTAGTAAATAAGTTGAGTTATGCAAACATAACACTATTTGGGTTTTCATTCATATAAATAGAATCATACCATATTCGATCCCTTATGACTGACATTTCACCTAGTGTGTTTTTGAGTTTTGTCCATGTTGTAGCATTTATCAGAAGTTGGTTCCTTCTTATTGCTGACTAATATCTCATGATATGGGATATTATATTATAACATGATAATTAATAATTATATACAACATTTTGTCTATTTCATCATCAGGTGATGAAGATTTAGGTTGCTTTGATTTTGTCTATTATGAATAATGAATGCTTCTATGAATGCTTCCATATGCAAGTCTTTTGTGTGGACCTATGTGTCCATTTCTCTTGGGTAGACACGTAGGGGTGGAATGCATGCGTTGTATGATAAATTTATGATTAACATTTTTTTTTTTTTTGGCCCCGTGGGTCTCCATTGCTGTGCATGGGCTTTCTCTAGTTGCAGTGACTGGGGGCTACTCTTTGTTGCGGTGTGAGGGCTTCTCATTGTGGTGGCTTCTCTTTGTTGCAGAGCATGGGCTCTAGGTGTGTGGACTTCAGCAGTTGTGGCTTGCGGGTTCTAAAGCGCAGGCTCAGTAGTTGTGGCACACGGGCTTAGTTGCTCCACAGCATGTGGGATCTTCCTGGCCCAGGGCTTGATTGAACCCGTGTCCCCTGCATTGCAGGCAGATTCTTAACCACTGCACCACCAGGGAAGCCCCTATGATTAACTTTAAAGAAACTGCCAAACTGCTTTCCAAGGCAGCTCTGCAATTTTACCTTCCCATAGCAAAATATGAGGGTTCCTGTTTCTCTGATCCTCAACAACTTTTGTTATTATCTGTCTTTTTATTTTAGCCATAACAGTGGGTATAAAATGGTATCTCACTGTGATTTTAAATTTAATTTCTCTAATGATTAATAATTTTGAATATATTCTAGTATACTTACTGGATATTTATTTATCTTCCTTGGTGACTATTTAAATCAGTTGTCTATTTTATCATTTTTTAAATATTTTTATTATTAAGTGGCTTATTCTTTTTTATTCTAGATAGAAGTAGGTATCAGACCTTTGTTTTTTAAATATTTTCTTCTAGTTTATTGGTGGTTATTATATTTTCATAATGCTGTCCTTTGATGGTACACACATTTTGAATATCAATTATTTATTTATTTATTTTACCATGCTTTTGGTATTGTATCTTAAGAAATTTTTGCCTAGTCCAAGGTGTGAAAGATTTTCTCCGATGTTTTCTTCCAAAAAATTTATAGTTTTAGCTCTTACATGTTAACCTATGATACATTTTTAGTTAATTTCTGTTTTTGCTATGAGGCAAGGGTCAAAATTAATCTGTTGCCTGTGAATCTTCAATTGTTGAAAAGACTGTCTTTTTTTTCATTGAATTACTTTCACACCTTTGTTGAAAAGCAATTGACCATAAATGTTAGAGTTTATATCTGGACTCTCAACTCTATTCTATTGATCTGTATGTGCTGTGCATCCTTATGCAAAAGGACATTATATGTGTGTACATATATCCATATATATAGTACAATTTATACTATAGTATAGTAAATAGTATATATATAATAGTATATAAAATGTTAAATATATATATTAAAGTACTATATGTACATATCCTGTATATATAACTTTATGTAAGCTTTGATATCTGGAAATAAATGTCCTCCAAACTTGTTTTCTTTTGAAAATTTTCTTGGTGATTTTAGGTCTTTTGGATTTTCTAAATTTTAGAATCAGCTTATTAATTTTTGCAAAGAAAAAAAAGCACGTTGTAACTTTGGTAAGGATTAAATTAAATGTGTTGGTTAATTGGAAGAATTACCATCTTAACAATATTAAATCTTCCATGTCATGAACAGGGAATATGTTTCCACTTATTTAGATCTTCTTTAATTTCTTTCAATAATGTTTTTGAATTGCAGTGTACTAGTTTCAGGATTGTTTTTTTAAAATTTGTTCCTAACTATTTTATTCTTTTTGATGACATTGTGAATGGAATTTCATTCTTGATTTTATTTTTGGATTGTTCATTGCTTGTATGCAGTTGCAATTTGTGTATATATCAATTGTATAAAATGCAATTGGGCAAGATGGCGGACAGTGCGTAACTAAAGATATAAATGTACAGTCAAAGGTTCCCTCTTACTAAAGGAAAGTGTCAAGCATGAAAGGCAGAGACTAGAGAAAATAGCAAGAAAGCACTCAAATTACAGAGACAGTGCAGGCAGGTGAAGAAAACAAGAACCTAAAACACCCAAGAAAAAAGAAGATGCTGTAGTAAAAAAAAATAAAATACAAAAAAAAAAAGAGAGAAAAGAAGATACTATATTCATGTAAAATAAGAACAAGATGTAGAGGGAAAAGAAAAAAAAGAAATATGCAGCAAACAGAAAAGAGCTCATAGGAATTAACATTTTAATAGAAGAGTTAGAACATGAAGTTGAGGAAATCTCCCAGGAAATAGAGCTAAAGACAAGAGATGTAAATGCAAGAGGAAAAAGAAAACAGACCAAAGAGAATTAGACAATCAGTCTAGCAAGGCCAGTATCTAAATAATAGGCATATGAGAAAGAGAACAGAAAAAAATCAAAGGAAGATTACTATAAGAAAACTTCCCAGGGGCTTCCCTGGTGGTGCAGTGGTTAAGAATCCACCTTCCAATTCAGGGGACACGGGTTCAATCCCTGGTCCAGGAGGATCCCAGATGCCGCAGAGCAACTGGGTCCGTGCACCACAACTGCTGAGCCTGCGCTCTAGAGCCCGTAAGCCACAACTGCTGAGGCCTGCGCGCCTGGAGCCCGTGCTCCGCAACAAGAGAGGCCACCGCAGTAAGAGGCCTGTGCACCGCAACGGGGAGTAGTCCCCGCTCGCCGCAGCTGGAAGAGCCCTGCACTCAGCAATGAAGACCCAATGCAGCCAAGAATAAAGAAATAAATTTTTTTTTTAAAAAAAGAAAACTTCCCAGAACTGAGGGACATACATCTCTAAATGTAAAAGACTTAGCAATTATCAGTTCATACAGTTAAAAAAAAAAAAAAAAAAAAAACCTACTCCAAGATACATTATTGTAAAATTTCAGAACACATAAAGAGAAGCTTCTGGAAGCTTCCTTAGGGGGATATATAGGTGACTGTGAAAGACTGTAGATCAGAATGGTGCCAGGCTTCTTAACAGAAGATGATGAGGAAAGGCCTTCAAAATTCTGATGGAACATACTCTCCTGTCTGGAATTCTATACTGAGCTAGATTCAGTTATTAAGTATGAGTAAATGAAGATATTTTTAGACAATGCAAGGACTTTTTTAAAAAAGTGTACTTCCCATGCCCCCTTCTCAGGAAGCTACTGGAGGAAATACCCCACTAAAAAGAGAAAATCAAGAAAGGAAGAAGTGAGATCAAGGAATCAGGGGGTCCAACACGAAGAGAGACAAGGGAAGTCCCAGGATAAGTTAAAGGGAAATTCCATGACCATAGTTTTATATCAGACCTAGAGAGTAAGAAGTCTTAATTTGAACTTGATGGAGAATTGTATGAAGTATATTTTTAAGAAAGAAATTAAAGGACTTTGCTGGTGAGGCAGTGGTTAGAAATCCGCCTGCCAATGCAGGGGACACGGGTTCAATCTCTGGCCTGGGAAGATCCCACATGCTACAGAGCAGCTACATGCTACAGAGCAGCTAAGCCCGTGTGCTACAACTACTGAGCCTGTGCTCTAGAGCCTGCACGCTACAACTACTGAGCCTGCATGACACAACTACTGAAGCCCACACGCCTAGAGCCCGTGCTCTGCAACAAGAGAAGCCACCGCAGTGAGAGGCCCACGCACCATGGTGAGGAGTGGCCCCCGCTCGCCGTTGCTGGAAGGGGCCCGTGCACAGCAACAAAGACCCAACGCAGCCAAAAATAAAATTTAAAAAAAAAAAAAAAAAGGAAATTAAAACAGAGATTTACCTGTTATATTTGAATATGTTGAGAGGAAAGTTAACACTTTTTTTTTTAGCAATTTGCAGATGAATTAACCATAGTTACACAGAAAACTAAGCAAATGCAAAAATGCAGTTATTAACTAGAAGGAAAACAAGGTCGTACAAAAAAGGAAACAGTAATCATGATGTACTTTTGGCTCATGTGTGAATATTATTTACAGCCATAGTAATAATATAAACACCAACAATTGATTCAACCAAAAATGATGATGGGAAGATGTAACATATCTAAATCATTATCTTTTAACAGGAAGTCAATTTTTTTCCTAAAGGGAAAAAATTTTAAATAACTCTAATAGACCTACTATATAGTAGAAATAGTGAAAAAATGCCAGAAGAAATAGCTAAAAAGACTTGAAAGTATTTGCCTTAGGGATGTGAAAAATGGGTACAGGGCAAGTGACATCTGTTTTTCTTGTAAAACTGTTTGACTTTTAAAACAGTGTGCAGGTGTGTCTGATTAAAAAGATTCATTTTAAAAAGGTGCCCCTCACAGACTGCTTTCTGTACAGAATATGCACATTTCTCAGGCATTCTGCCATCTGGGGTTGTAGAGTCAGCAGAATGCTACTCGAGGAGGCGATGATTTCTAGTAATAGCAGTGGTTGATGTTACCCCTAGTTATAAATATTCATTTTGTTGTAGTATTAACAAATGGATATTTTAAATACATGAAAGATTAAAATATATTGCACTTCAACATTAAAAAAAATGCAATTCAGTTTTGTATATATTGATCTTTTATCCTGTGGACTTTTGGAACTTTACCAGTTCTAATAGATTTGGGGAGATTCCTTAACATTTTTATCAATATAGACAAAACTGTGTCATCATGAATAAAGAAATCTTACTTCTTTCTTTTCAATCTAGAGGGCTGTATTTCTTTTCCTTACCTGGTTTCACTCTTTAGAAATTCCAGAACAATGTTGAATAAAAGTGGTGTAAGTGGCATCCTTGCCTTTTTCCTGATCTAAAAGGGAAAGCATCTGCTCTTTTATAATTATGATGTTAACTGTAGGTTGTTTTTTTGTTTTGTTTTTTTTTGCGGTACGCGGGCCTCTCACTGTTGTGGCCTCTCCCATTGTGGAGCACAGGCTCCGGACTCGCAGGCTCAGTGGACATGGCTCACGGGCCCAGCCGCTCCGCGGCATGTGGGATCCTTCCGGACCGGGGCACGAACCCGTGTCCCCTGCATCGGCAGGCAGACTCTCAACCACTGCCCCACCAGGGAAGCCCAACTGTAGGTTTTTATAAGTCATTTTTACCAGGTTGTGTTCATTGAGAGCTTTTTTTATCATAAATGTTTGTCAACTGCTTTTTCTGCATCTATTGATATGTTTACATGATTTTTGCCCTTTATTCTATTAATCTGATGTATTACATTAATTGACTTTGGATGTTAAACCTTCCTGAAATAATAATAACATTCCTGGAATAATCCCACGTGGTCATAGTGTAAACGTTTCTATATGTTGTTGGATTTGATTTGCTAACATTTTCTTGTATGAAATAGTTTCTTTAAAAAATTATTCAAATGTTTTTTGAATGGTGATGTGTATGTTAACCTAAATCCTAGATTAGATTTGTTGCTTAAACTAATTGTCAATAATGAAGAGATATACCTTATACTACAAATATAGTGTGGAATGGTGACTGTAAGGGGGGACAAACTTCCGACATCAATTTAAATGCCTCTGGGGAATCTCACACTATAGTCATTATTACTTCAACACTACTGCCATCTGAGAGCAAGTAAAACAAAGAACATGGATTTTTTTCTCACTAAACTCAGTCTCAAACTCCAACCCCTTGCTTGTGAACTCTCTCCAACTCTTGCAGGGATACTAAACCTCATCTTTGATCATACTAAATATTTCACTTTTTGTCATCTCCCGTCTCATTCATTCCATCAGATACTTCTGGCTCTATCGTGGCTCCTTTGCTTGCTAGTGTCAGTATCTCTAAATCTATTCCTAAGAGTAGCTTATTCTTCCTCTTGCTTTTAATTATCCTAGACCCACTGGTTCATCCTTTCTAAGTTTTAAAATTCTGACTTACTGGAGAAACTCTCTACATAAAGTTGACTGCAATCATTGCAAAGGCACATTTTTTATTTGTCGACTTTTCTTCCTTCTTGAATTGAAGCTGGCTTTGTGATTTGCTTTGTCTCACAGGATGTGGCAGAATTAACACTGTCCAAATTTCAGATCCTAGGATTTAAGAGTTGTTACAGATTCCATTCTTGCTCTTTTGGAAGCCTGAGACTACCGTGCTGGTAAAAAGTGCAGACTGCTGGAGGATACAAAGCATATGGATGAGAACTGGGGCAGCCCAGTTGACATGTGACACCAAAGGCTAGCATTGATGCCAGGTTAAACCCTCCAACCCAATCACGCTTTCAGATAACTACAACTGCACGAGTGATCCTAAGTGACATTAGCAGAAGAAATGCCCAGACTGCCAATCCAAAACATTATGAGCAATGATAAGTCTATAGTTGTTTTAAGTCACTGAGGTTTGTGGTAGTTTGTTATACAATAATACATAACTGATACACTAACAATCAAGGTTATTTATCCATCACCCTTCTTTGATTCATCATAGTAATTTTAATTGGTATCTTTATAAATTTTTTAAAGCCATCAGATACTTCTCTTTCTGTGAAACTCCTCTTTGACTCAATCAATGCAATTTTAAGATTTTTTTTCCTATTAATCAGTAAGTCCTGTTAAGTTTTTAACCTACAACTTCTTCTCTGTACACATTTATTCTAGCAATTTAGAGCCAAACATATTCTTTCCTGATCTATCCCATAGAGTTAATAGCCCCTTCTCTGCTATTACTCTCCTTTGTATATGCTCCTCTGTTTGGATTGTTCTATCTCCACTGCAACTTTAGGAGTTTGCTTGTCTATCTCTCTTTTTGACTATGTGCTTCTTGTGGTCAGACATTGTATCTTGTTGACCTAAGTATCCTAAGTAATCACACTCTGCCTGGCACAAATCCAGAACCCAATACATGTTTAATGAATTTTTTATAAATGACATATTAATGGAGTCAGTGATGAATGATGTAAAGGAATGCCTGAGTCCTTTATTTTAAAAAATCTCTGTTAGTTCTCTTCCATTTCTACTTCTAACATATCCAGAAACATATACCAAGAGATGTGCCGTCTTTTATTATGTGTTTTCATGTGTGTTTCTTTTTTTTTTTTTTTTTTTTTTTTTTTTTTTTTTTTTTTTTTTTTTTTCATGTGTGTTTCTTTTTCTTCTCCCAATAGATTTTAACCTCCTGGGTTATAGAAATATAACTAATATTATGGTATATTTCCTGGAGACAAGTGATATTGACAATGACTCCCTGCTTCCATGTATTTGATTGTTTTAATTTCTCTACCTAATACTCATAAAGCATGTGAAACTTTAAATCCTCATAGTTAAATATTGTTGGTTTTGAAAACTTCCTGATACATGGCATTACTGAAAACACCATAGCTTGTTACAGAAAAAGGCTGGAAATTTCAGGAATAAGCACTAATAACATTCTTGTTGGCTAAGACACCTAAATTTAAATCTTGATTGCAACAAGTCTCTAATCCCCATTCACCAATGCTAGTGAAGTTTTAATTTTTAAGTAAGAAATTTGTTAACTTCCAAAACTTTACACCTTGTTTCTGTTATTCAGTTAACTCAGTTGTTAAAAACATGGCAGTTATTTCTGATCCAAGGATGCTTTATTCTGGCCAGGAAAATATGTTTCTTTTGCAGAGGGATTCATCACTTGTACTAGAAAAACAATTCAGGTCATGTCCTCATGGTCATGGGTCAAAAGCCTCAGTGTCACACAGGAAAAATGACGAACTTTATTCTTGTTTAGATATTTTTAAGTTTCTAGACTAAGATATATTTATTTATTTATTTATTTATTTATTTATTTATTTATTTATTTATTCAAACTAAGCTCTCCATACTACTAAGTTTCCATTGTGTAGCATGGAGGGCTATTTGAATAATATAACATAACTATATATATTTACATCTTTCTGGGGGAGTGGGTTAATGTACAAAACTAATAAAGTCCTTCAAGATTTTTCATTTTTAACTTAATCGCTTAATATCATATATTTTTCCATATTATGAAAGTGTACTCATGAGATTAGTTGTATAATTAACAACTCCATTTATTGTACTTGTGACTGCTGTTTTATTGCTCCGGTAGAGACAAACAGTAATTAGAAGAATTACTGCATTAACTTACATGCAGTCTCTCAAGGTTTACCATATATTCTCTAAAAATATAATGAGAAACCAAAAGCTTTTTAATCTTTGTTAATTGCTAAAAAAAATCCCGTTAAGTAATTTTGTTTTTGGAAATTCTCTATGCAACTGTTTAAGAAGTAGATTTGCCAAAGTTTATAATTTACTTTAGTGGATAGAGACCGAAATCTTGCTGACTTCAATTTCTTTTAAAAATAGTACTCTTACAAATATGATTCGACGTGAAAAAAAATGATACATCGTTATCTGATTCCTGTGTTAAAGTGTGAGTGTGTGTGTGCGTGTGTGTGTGTGTGTGTGTGTGTGTGTTGAAGGATGACTGTTGGTAGAAAAGTGGGTGATAACCCAAAGGGACTTTTGCTGAAACATTAAGAAATTACTTCAGAGTTCTCCCAAGGCAACTACTTTACCCATTCACCTTTTGTCATCTTTCTATAAGCACTGACTGCCCTTTTGGATAAGAAACATTTGGTTGGATTCACAAAAGCTTCAGTGAGTCAGAAAGAAGTCAGAAAACATTTGCAACTTGTAAAAGTCATGTGATTCAAAGCAACCACATCTTTGTAGTCAATATGCAAACTGGACCACGTTCAATTCACTGTACTACTATTTATTTAGACAGATACCCTGTAATGGTATTCAGTATTCAAGCAAAATTAAAGAGTACACAGAAATGTCTGAACAGACATTTAAATAAATAAACAAATAAATAGTGACAGCGTCTAACCAGCAAAGGATAATACTATATTAAACAAATGACATGTTTTCAGGAATCTTTCTTTTTAAATAAAAAGAAAATGCTGACTCACAGAGATATGAAGGTTTGTATTAACTGAATGCTCAAATAATTATTTGAAATTGCCCAGCATTATAAATATTATAAAATTACAGAATTTCTTATATTTCACGGGGCAATTAACTTTACAGAAAACTCTGGACTAGATTAACACATCTTCTAAGAATTCATAAGGAAAATATACATTCTTTCTTGCAGTTAACTCTAGTATGAATCAAATCACTATGCAATTGGTAGTCACTACTTCTGATTCTTAGTTTACTAAGCCAGGCTGCTCTCCCTGAACAGATATTCAATCCCCTGAAATCCTTCTCTGCATAGGTCAGACTCACTAAGTCCAAGTAACAAACATACAAATGCCAGGAAAAGAATTTTGTAGATTTCAAGGAATGAAAATTTACACTGAAATCCATTGTTAGAATCACTGTGGAGTGCAATTCTATATTTAGAGCTCCTGCCAGTTTCAATACCTGTGTATCTATGGCTTGTGGTGTTCCAGAAATTATGGTAGTTAAGATGTCTTAGTTGGTCCTAAGGAGGAAAAGAGTAAGCAGATTTGCTGAATTTATATCTCCTGTTCTAATGCTCTATTCTCTCCCTAGATATCAAGCACACATTTTTCTTATTAAAGATGTTTTGGGAGGGTAGGTCATCGTATTCCTGTCAAGATCACCCCTTGTCATGAGTCAGAATCATCCAGCTAATCTCTAGTGATTTCCTTCAAGCACACTGCTTCACTAGAAAAGATCTTTACATTATTTTTTAACCCCAATGTTTCTCCTCTGAACAGAAAATACTTGAGAAACATTAAAAGTGAGTATGATCTGGTGATGTGGAATGAATTAGAAATTAAACACAGGACGTTTCTTATGATGTGTGTTTCCTTCAATCCAAAAGTGGCATTAAAAATATTCATATTTCACTGCCAACTTTAATGTTAAATGCTAAAACCATGAAATTTTCAGTGAACTTAACCTGATCCTGTGGCTGTATAGACATAAGGCAGGTTAAAAAGCTATTAGTCATTAACAATCTGCCATGATGATTAGATTCTTGTAACATAAATTCACAGTAAAGTCATCCTACTTACTTCATACCTTGTTTCCCAGATGAGGAAGTGAAAGAGCACATATACATACTCTGTAACCCAATATGTGAAACATTAGGGAGTTTTGAGAAATTCCTTTTTTCCCCAAGTGTGTTCTCTTATTTTATATGTCTGAAAAGGGTTGCAAGACAGAGAGTTGTGATGAAAGCATCCAAGATTTCTCAGGAAAAATATCAGTGTAAGAGAGAGGAAAATAATATACAGTGTTCTGTGTAAAATGCCAACTTTCCTGAAAATAAATAATCTAAAGCACAATGCTTCATATATTTTAAGTTGTTATGTTTTCCTTGTTATTAGAAATTAGAAAAGCAGTATAATAACTGTAACCATTATGGAATAAAAACTAAAGTTTTTTATACTTTGTTTATAACTGCACATTTTTACACTATTTTTAATATCATGTATTGTTCTGGAATTAGAATAATATTATTTAGATTTTTGTAAAATTATTTTTCTTTATTTATGGTCATAACATTTTAATATTTTGATCAACTACTTGATCCAGATCAAATAAAAGCTTTGTGTATTTATGATTCATAAATAGCTATTACGTAGAAAGTTTTCAGAGAATAATTTCCCTCTAACACATTTAAAAAAAAAATTCGGATAGCCTTCCAAATAAAATCTATCACGTAAATGATTCTTTGCTTTCTCAACATGATATTCTTAGCGCCTAGCACAGTACCTGTCACATATTTGTGGCTCCTTAAGTATGTGATGAATAAATAAATGATTACTGTCTTCAAACCCAGCTATGTCAATCTTTTAAAAGTTCAAACTCTTCTGTAACGGAATATTTAGTTTCACTGCAAACACTTTGTTATACTTGAATCTAAAGAAAAACAGCACCACAGAAATTCTAGGTCAGAGGGAAAAAACACTAGAGGACAGGGGTTTTTTTTGGGGGGGGGGGTTGGGGGGAGCACAAAATTATGCATTAAATGCAGAGACACAGATATTTATAGTTTGCAGAAAGGATCAGACATATCAGTTGAATAACAAATTGTATAAGTGATGTCAGAGTCCCAGGAAACAAAACAAATGAGCCAAACATTCTATATTAAATCTAAGGAAGGTCATAAAATAGAGTCTAATTATTCTTAGGTATTAGACAGATTCATTCTAGCATGTCTTTACTTTTCCCAGTTTCCTTGATCTTCTACTCTCATTTTTATTATGACAGTTCTTTTATTTTCCAACAACTTTTTATATCTTACTAATTTTTTTGCACATAACTATGATTTTTAAAGAGACAATCTATTTTGTAAATAATACCTTAAATATTGTTAATCAGTTTTGTTTTATAATTTCAAAAGAAATAAAAATATTTTATTCTTATTTTATGTTTAGGTAGGATTGTGTTAATAGCAGTACAATTTGAAACAGTGTTTATCGAGAAACGAATAATACGTGAAAAAGTAATTATAAAGCAAGCAAACAAATGAAATACTTAGAAAGTTAATTCCCTATATACCTTTCATTATGTCATGACACAACTTTGTTACTAGTTTTTCCTCAGCAGCCAATTATCATTCATTGATTCAATTTTCATGTTTTATTGAGTTAAAAAATAAGAAATCTTACAATATATACTCATCTCTCCACAAACCTGTACTTTTAAGGAACTGTTACTACATACATTGGCTGTAACATATAGAGAACCCTAAATTTTTTAATCCCATTGAACAAACAGAATACAACAATTCCACAAAAGGTGGCTCCAAAAATAACTGTTCCACCATGTATAAGCTGGTTGACTTAATATAAGACGTCAAAAACACCTCAGAATTATAACAACTATTTTTCTTCCATCGAAAAAAATCCTTCTGATTTTCCTTTGAAAATATAAATAGCTATAAAATTTGATCATATCAAAATATGATCTAATTTATCTTTCTACTTAGAAATATATTCTTTAATATTTATATGATCAATACTTTAAGAATAAAATTAGACTCAACAATCAAAAACACCAAAACAGCACTAAAGTATGGAGAAGGCAGCTGCTTCTTAATCACAAAATTCAATAAATGTTGGTAGCAAATGTACATAAATAAAAAGCTATCCAAACTTAAACTTCATCTCTTAAGCAGTATCATCAGAGAACTATCTAGTTTTTTCTCTCTGAAAAGATAAAATTAATACTTCTAAATATCTGAGGACAAAATTAAACATGTAGAAAACAGCAAAATGAGTCATAGTCACTTCAACATTCCATTGCACAAATCTCTCTGCATGCATATTAGGAACATCACAGGCTGCATCACTTTCCATTTATTCTGAATCAGTAAGAATTTATCAGCCCATTTTAAAATTCTGAATTCATAGTATCCCAACCAAATACATACGGGCACTTGATTTTTCTGGGTGGGCGCTTTGTTTACATATACTATAATTTTCGTGTATCCTACAACTAACTATAGCTTCCTGGCAGAGCTCCTTTGGAGTTCACTATGCTACAACCGGGAAAGTTTTGCCTATCTTATCACAGCCACGTTCCTGTTTATGTACAAAAGTAATTTGCAGCTCTATGGATCTGATGAGAGGGGCTCCCTAGGATGTCTCAGATATTTCCCTTGAATAATATTAAATGTTTCAAATGAACACAAATAAAACTCCAGAGTACAGTCAAGTTTATCCAACAAATAAAATCTGAGGTGAACTTAGTTCCTTCTTACTTGTAAATATGTTGGAAGGTAGTTTAGGGTTAAGTCTAAGTCCTTCAAAGTATGAGTTATCATACACTGAACATGTATACCATACACTTATCAGTCATTATGCTATGTACTTTACATGTAGTGCTTCATTTATTCCTCCCATTACCCTAAAAGTTAGGGTCCATGATCATCTCTGCCTTGCATATGAAAAAACTGAAGTTCAAGGAGAATAATTACCTCTGCCATTAATGGCAGAGCTGAGATTCAAACCCAGATCTGTATGACTCCAGAGTTCTAGTTGAGGTCTTTATAAAAATGTCTTTCTTTTTGCATTAAAAAAACTTTATCTAAATAAAGACAACATCAAAAAAGTACATTTTGATGTGTTTTGACAAATGTATACACCTATATAACCACTATCATAAATCAAGATACAAAACATTTCCATCATTTCATGAAGTTGTCTTGTGTACCTTTTCAATCAATTGTCCCCCTATGCCCAGCCCCAAACAATCACTGACCTTTCCATTGCTATAGTTTTATATTTTATGGTTTAATATAAATAGAATCCCACATTATGAACTTTTCTGTGTCTTGTTTATCCCTCAGCATAATATTTTTAATATTCACCCATGCTGTGGTGTATGTCAGAGTGTATGTTTATATCAGCTGTTGACTATATTAGTATGATTTATTTTTATTGCTAAATACTTCTCTGTTGTAACTATTGATATATATAAAATTTGCTTAGTCATTTATCCATTGATGAACCTTCGGGTTATTTCCAGGTTTTGGCTACTATGAATAAAGTTGCTATGAACATTGATATCAAGTCTTTGTGTGGATATATATATAAAATTTTTCTTAGTAAATACTCAGAAGTAGAATTTTTTGGTCATATGATAATTGTATTTTTAACTTTATGACACTGCAAATGGTTTTAATTCTCATTTCCCTAACGACCAATTAGCCTTTGCATTGTACTTCTTCCTTAGTGAAGTGTAAGTTCAAACTTTTTGCCAAAATTTTCATTGGGTAGTTTATCTTCTTACTATTAAACTGCAGAGGTTTTGTATATTTTTGGATATACTCCCATATCATATATATATATATATATATATATATATATATGCATATGTACATCTTCTCTATTTATTCATCTGCTGACGGACATTTAGGTTGCTTCCATATCCTGGCTATTGTAAATAAAGCTATGAACATTGGGTGCCTGTATCTTTTCAAATTAATGTATTTGTATTCTTTGGATTAATACCCAGAAATAGGATAGCTGGATGATATGGTAGCTCTATTCGTACTTTTTTGAGGAATCTCCATATTGTTTTCCATAGTGGCTGCACGAATTTACATTTCCACCAACACTGTACAATGGTTCCCTTTTCTCCACACCCTCACCAACATTTGTTATTTGTGGTCTTTTTGATGATAACAATTCTTACAGGTGTGAGGTGATATATCTCATAGTGGTTTTGATATGCATTTCTCTGACAATTAATGATGTTGTACATCTTTTCATGTACCTGTTGACCATGTATCTTCTTTAGAAAATGTCTCTTCAGATCTTCTGCCCATTTTTAAAACTGGATTGTTAGTTTGTTTTTGCTATTGAGTTGTATGAGTTCTTTATATATTTTGAATATTAGCCCCTTATCAGATATAGGATTCGCAAATATTCCTTAGTTGCTTGGATTATATATTTTTAAAGTATTACACTATATCTCCTAATTGCTTTATTTAGTGGTTACTTGGGCTTTCAATACACATCTTTAGTTTATCACATCTACCTTCCAGGAATAATATATCACTTCACTTACAATGAAAGACTTTTAAGCATTATGTTCCCACTTCCCTGCTCACATTCCTTGTGTTATTAACATTATATATTTTACTTCCATGCTCATTATAAAACTTATAATAGTTTATAATTTCTGCTTTAAAGAAAACATTAACTATTTAATAAAATTTAAAAGTAAATCACTTATTTACTCATATATTTGCCATTTCTGGTGTTCTTCATTCGTTTGTATACACCCAAGTTTCCATCTGATATGACTAATCACTTGCCTTCTGTGTTTTATGTCTAAAATTTCTTTAATATTTCATGTACTGTAAGTCTTCTAGAAATAAATTCCTTCAGCATCTGTTTGTCTAAGAAAGGTTTTATGTACTTTTACATAAAAGTTTTCTTCTTTTTAAGTACTTTTATTTTTAAATACTATCCCTGGATACAGAATTCTGGGCTGATTTTTAAAATTTTTCTTTGAGCACTTTAATGGTGCTGTTCTATTATCATTTTCTGACTTGCATAATTTCCCACAGAAGTCAGCTGTATTTCTTATTGTTATTCTATTGTGCATAAAGTGTATTTTCTCCTCTGCTGCTGTGTTTCTTTATTCTGGTTTTCAGCAATTTGATTATTATGAATCTTGTTTTATTTGTGGGTTTGTGTTTATTATTTGGAATTCATTGAGATTCTTGAATTGTGAATTTATTATTTTTTTCTAATTCAGAAAAAAAATTAGCCCTTACTTATTTCCACAATTTTTTTTCCCATTCTTTTTTAACTTTATGTCTGCAATTATATATTTGTTAGGTAGCTTAATATTATCCCACCTGTAATAAGGGTATTTTTTTTCAGTCTTTTATCTCTCTGTACTTCATTTTAAATAGTTTCCAGTCCCACGTCTTCAAGTCCACTTACATTCTTCTTCTACAATATCTAATATGATATTAATCCTACACAATTTTATATTTAGAATTATTACTTTTCCTACATAAAATTTCTATTTAGTCCTTTTTTGCATCTTTCATTCTCCCATTTTGTTCATGTTGTCCTTTAAATACTTGTTTATATTTAAAATGACTATTTACCACTTCTTCTGATTTTTCTATGATTGCCTTTATTTCTGTTTTCATATGAATCACATTCTCCTGCCTTTTGGAAATTGTAGTAATTTTGGGTAGTGTGTTAGGCATTGTTTTATAATGTCAACTGTCTGGATTTTATTGTCTTTCATTTTAGAGAAATGAGCTTTGTTTTGGCAGATATCTAAGTTATTTTCTAGTTGATCCTTTGAGGACCTGTTTTTAAGCTTTCTTAGAGAAGGTTTAATGTAACTTTCATTTGAAAGATAACACATCTCAACTATTAAGGCATGACTTAGGGTCTTCACTGAGTACTGAGCAGTCTCTGAGGGTTCTCCAATATCTCGTGACAACTCAAATATCTTCACACCTTTTGTGAGCAGTGAAGATTTTTCTGGTACAAACCTCCTGTCATATTTTGCCTTGCCTTATGACATTTCAGTCTCCAAATGAGGATGTTAATAGCAAAGACTCAAGGCGTCCAAAAGTAGATTTCAAAAGCCCTTTTTTCTGCATGTATCCCTTCTTTCTGAAAATATACCTTGCAATTTACAGCCACATAAGACTCACCAAATTCTAATCTTCACCTTCTCATGGTTTAAATTCCTCTATTCTGCACCTATAATTTAGGAGTTGGGTCTAGGAGGAAAGGCAGGGAGGTTGTAGGACTCACCTAATTTGTTTTCTTTCTCATGAAGATCAGATTTTTGCTGTCTCTTGTCCAAAGTCTTAAAAGAGTTGTCTCATATATTTTCTCACATGTTCTAGTTGTTTATAGCAGGAGGTTAAGTCTATTTCTTATTACTCTATCATGTCTAGAAGTGAAAGTCTAACTGAGACTTTACTCAGTTTATTCTGGACCCTACACTCTTATCTTCTCTTTGCTGCTTTTATTGCCACTTGATTCCCCTGTAGGTGCACCCTGAGCCTGTGACAAATTAAAATTTCAAGGCTTTTTCATGTGAAGTGATCACAAATCAAATTTTTAACCTATATTTGTGTATGATACATATATATTTATATAATTTGTATTTAAAATTCAAATATGGTTCTTTGCATTTCCTGCTGCTGAGTGTACACTTTATCCATCTTGATTTTACTACCCATTATATAAACTGTCACTATCATTGTTTTTCATTTGCAAATGCAATTAGGATTGGTATTTTTTTCTTTTCCTTATAGGTAAAAATGTTGAATCATACAAAACTAAACACATCAGCTTCATTAAAAAACATCACCCAGTTTGGAATCCACCACACAAATTCTTCAGGTTATTCAATCATTATCTCTTCCAAAATTCAGACACATTTATCTCCCTTATCCATAAGGATGTCATGAGAGATTTTTGACAACTACTATTGCCTTTGTATTGAGCAATCATTTGACCTAGGACTCTAACAACACAGTCAAAAAAGGAAACGAGGCTTGTTTGACATGGTTTGTTCCTAGTGAATTCATGCTGGCTTCTAGCATTCTCAACATTCCTAAGACCACATAAACCATATGCTTCGGAACCTAGTAAAGAATCTAGGATGGCTTAGGCATTTTTGAATTTTACTCGGGTTTTCAGTTTGAAAACTGAGGTATTTACTACCTCTGCTTAATTTCCATTTATCTTAAATTCTCAGAAAATACCAGGAGTGATTTTGCCAATGTAACCATGATGAATTTTGGCCTACAATATAATTTTCCTGGACCTAGAAGACTTGAATATTTTTAATTAAAGGGACTGTAATAGCTCTCTTTTTGCCTGCTCTATAAGGTCTGAGTTTTTTTTTTTTAATTTATAAAGGTTAACTGAATGATCTCTTACATTAGGAATTAAGAAGCAAAATTAGATTGTCCTTACCCTCATGAAACTCACAGTTCCATAAGGAAAACATAAAAAATATTCATATAAAATATGTAAAATAACAAATGTGATGTCTTAAGGAAAACAGTCATATAGTTTTGCAAGATCAGGAGAACCTAGGTGTATTTGGGTATTTAGACAGGGCCTCCCTAAGCAAGATTTTAATAACCAGTAGCAATAAACAAGCAAGGTAGCCAGTGATGATTAAGAGGCTAGCAGTCTAAGCAAAGGAAACAATTTAAGCAAAGAAACAAGAAAAAAAAAAAGGTTTATTTGCTAGGTTTTACAGCCCTGTATATCCAGCAATATTTCTCACTAGCTGCTATTGCCTCTCCACTCCTCATTTACGCTACAATAGGAGCTCGTTTTATCCTGCTGAGTAACTAGCCCTTAGAACAGTGGCTGGTATGGTACTCACTCAACAAATATTTGTTGACTGACTGAATGAATCAAAGAATGAAGAAAGAATGATTAAAACAAAATTATTATCCACTTTTCACATATTTACCAAATTTATTCTTACTGCGATTTGCTGTTCAGGTTGTTTCCCCAGTGGAATATAAAATTTTACCTTTTCTTCATAATCAGCATCTTACTTGCATGCTCCAAGTCAAATATTCATCTGCAAATCCCTTTATTTTGCTCTACTCTTGGTTAGTCTTTCCTCCTCTGAAATCCCATTGCATCATAGTATATGCAATGTTATTTATTATGTCATTATAGGTGTGCTTTACTACTATCTAATTGTTTGATTTCTGTTTATTTATCCACACACCTTTGTTTATTAAAGTGCCTAGCCTAAAGCTTTACCTAAAACATGTCCACAAACAGTTTCATATCACAACACATTAATTCTTGAAACAATGAGTGCTACGTACATGTCTCAAACTCCTCTCGTGTCATTAAGCAATATGCTTAGTACATTGATATATTTTACAATATTATTCATGGTTAACTTATTAAAGTTGTACTCATTTCATATGTAAGAGGGCTGTATTGAGAAATTAGATTCAAGATGAAATCAGAACAGTGAGGATTAAGGAAATCCATATTCTAGAAACAAAACATATATATCATCAACTGCAAAGGAGCCAGACTGAAGGTTAAGACAGTGGGACAGAGACTAGACAAGAACTCAGAACAACAAACAAGACACAGCACTATAAAAGATATTTGGTTTCTTACCCTGCATCTGATGAGGCATACTTAATGGGACTTAGGGAATAGTTAGCAGAGGGTCAGGAAAATAACTTAATTCAATATGTACCAAATGTCACTTATTTTATATAATGAATCTCATTCAGTTCTCACAAATCCAATGAAGTAAATATTGTCATCTTTGTTTTATAAATAAATGTCCTTACAGACTATTGGTATATTTGTACAATATATATGTATATTGTCCAAAAGAAAAGACTGAAATACAACTAGCTATTCTTGGTATAAGTCTTCAATGCTGTTTACATCAAACAACCAATGTAGCAGGTAAATGTTGCTGTTTTGTTTCTGTTGTTATTGTCTGGTGGTACATGTTGAAATATCTTAGAAGTCGAATTGCTAAACATTAGGCATTTTATGTATGCAATGCCTTTTTATGCATGTTGAGATATTGGTAATAAATGCTCTGGAAATGTGTCAGGATAGTGTTAATTCAGCCAAACATTATGAGAAAATTTCAAGACTACTATTATTCATTTGTTCAACTTTGGTATTATCCTTGAACCCCTTGTGGAAGAAGACCTTGGCAATAACTTATAACCTTCAACTGCCTTTTCTTTTCCAGTCTCAGTGTTGCTTTGACAACTTAATTTACTTAAGGGGCTATCAACTAACTTTACCAGCAGATCAAGAATATGCCCTAGGGCTTCCCTGGTGGCACAGTGGTTGAGAGTCCGCCTGCCGATGCAGGGGACACGGGTTCGTGCCCTGGCCCGGGAGGATCCCACATGCCGCGGAGCGGCTGGGCCCGTGAGCCATGGCCGCTGAGCCTGCGCATCCGGAGCCTGTGCTCCACAACAGGAGAGGCCACAACAGTGAGAGTCCCGCATAGCAAAAAAAAAAAGAATATGCCCTAGACAAACAACATATTATATTTATTCTCTAGGTTTTCACTAGAGAATATAACCTTGAACTTTCTGATACCAAACTCTTACCAAAGCATATTTGTAGCAACTGGCGTTTATGTAGGTTTGCCATAAGACTATGGAATCTATTCATAAATGTAGGAAAAATTTTCTTTTTTTAACATCTTTATTGGAGTACAATTGCTTTACAATGGTGTGTCAGTTTCTGCTTTATAACAAAGTGAATCAGTTATACATATACATATGTCCCCATATCTCTTCCCTCTTGTGTCTCCCTCCCTCCCACCCTCCCTATCCCACCCCTCTAGGTGGTCACAAAGCACAGAGCTGATCTCCCTGTGCTATGCGGCTGCTTCCCACTAGCTATCTATTTTACGTTTGGGAGTGTATATATGTCTATGCCACTCTCTCACTTTATCATAGCTTACCCTGCCCCCTCCTCATATCCTCAAGTCCATTCTCTAGTAGGTCTGTATCTTTATTCCCGTCTTACCCCTAGGTTCTTCATGACATTTTTTTTTCTTAGATTCCATATATATGTGTTAGCATACGGTATTTGTCTTTCTCTTTCTGACTTACTTCACTCTGTATGACAGACTCTAGGTCCATCCACCTCACTACAAATAACTCAATTTCGTTTCTTTTTATGGCTGAGTAATAGCCCATTGTATATATGTGCCACATCTTCTTTATCTATTCATCTCTCGATGGACACTTAGGTTGCTTCCATGTCCTGGCTATTGTAAAGAGAGCTGCAATGAACATTGTGGTACATGACTCTTTTTTGAATTATGGTTTTCTCAGGGTATACGCCCAGTACTGGGATTGCTGGGTCGTATGGTAGTTCTCTTTTTAGTTTTTTAAGGAACCTCCATACTGTTCTCCATAGTGGATGTACCAATTTACATTCCCACCAACAGTGTAAGAGGGTTCCCTTTTCTCCACACCCTCTCCAGCATTTATTATTTGTAGATTTTTTGATGATGGCCATTCTGACTGGTGTGAGGTGATACCACATTGTAGCTTTGATCTGCATTTTTCTAATGATTAGTGATGTTGAGCATCCTTTCATGTATTTGTTGGCAATCTGTATATCTTCTATGGAGAAGTGTCTATTCAGGTCTTCTGCCCAGTTTTGGGATTGGGTTGTTTGTTTCTTTGATACTGAGCTCTACATGAGCTGCTTGTAAATTTTGGAGATTAATCCTTTGTCCATTGCTTCATTTTCAAATATTTCCTCCCATTCTGAGGCTTGTCTTTTCATCTTGTTTATGTTTTCCTTTGCTGTGCAAAAGCTTTTAAGTTTCCGTAGGTCCCATTTGTTTATTTTTGTTTTCATTTCCGTATCTCTAGGAGGTGGGTCAAAAAGGATCTCCCTGAGTTTTATGTCATAGAGTGTTCTGCCTATATTTTCCTCTAAGAGTTGTAGAGTGTCTGGCCTAACATTTAGGTTAACTTAATCCATTTTGAGTTTATTTTTGTGTATGGTGTTAGGAAGTGTACTAATTTCATTCTTTTACATGTAGCTGTCCAGTTTTTCCAGCACCACTTATTGAAGAAGCTGTCTTTTCTCCATTGTGTATTCCTCCCTCCTTTATCAAAGATAAGGTGACCATACGTGCATGGATTTATCTCTGGGCTTTCTATCCTGTTCCATTGATCTATATTTCTGTTTTTGTGCCAGTACCATACTGTTTTGATTACTGTAACTTTGTAGTATAGTCTGAAGGCCGGGTGCCTGATTATTCCAGCTCCATTTTTCTTTCTCAAGATTGCTTTGGCTCTTTGGGGTCTTTTGTGTTTCCATACAAATTGTGAATTTTTTTGTTCTAGTTCTGTGAAAAATGCCAGTGGTAGTTTGATAGGGATTGCATTGAATCTGTAGATTGCTTTGGGTACTACAGTCATTTTCACAACGTTGCTTCTTCCAATCCAAGAACATGTTATAGCTCTCCATCTGTTTATATCACCTTTAATTTCTTTCATCAGTGTCTTTTAGTCTTCTGCATACAGGTCTTTTGTCTCCTTAGGTAGGTTTATTCCTAGGTATTTTATTCTTTTTGTTGCAATGGTAAATGGGAGAGTTTCCATAATTTCCCTTTCAGGTTTTTCATCATTAGTGTATAGGAATCAAGAGATTTCTGTGCATTAATTTTGTATCCTGCTACTTTACCAAATTCATTGATTAGCTCTAGTAGTTTTCTGGTAGCATCTTTAGGATCCTCTATATATAGTATCATGTCATCTGCAAACAGTAACAGCTTTACTACTTCTTTTCCGATTTGGATTTTTTTATTTCTTTATCTTCTCTGATTGCTGTGGCTAAAACTTCCAAAACTACGTTGGATAATAGTGGTGAGAGTGGATAACCTTGTCTTGTTCCTGATCTTGGAGGAAATGGTTTCAGTTTTTCACCATATATGGTTTGTCATATATGGCCTTTATTATGTTGAGGAAAGTTCTCTCTATGTCTACTTTCTGGAGGGTTTTTATCATAAATGGTGTTGAAATTTGTCGAAAGCTTTTTCTGCATCTATTGAGATGATCATACGGTTTTCATTATTCTGTTTGTTAATATGGTGGATCACATTGATTGATTTGTGTATATTGAATAATTCTTGCATTCCTGGGATAAACCCCACTTGATCATGGTGTATGATCCTTTTAATGTGCTGTTGGATTCTAGTATTTTCTAGTATTTTGTTGAGGATTTTTGCATCTATATTCATCAGTGATATTGGCCTGTATTTTTCTTTCATTGTGACATCTTTGTCTGGTTTTGGTATCAGGGTGATGGTGGTCTCATAGAATGAGTTTGGGAGTGTTCCTCCCTCTGCTATATTTTGGAAGAGTTTGAGAAAGATTGGTGTTAGCTCTTCTCTAAATGTTTGATAGAATTCGCCTGTGAAGTCATCTGGTCCTGGACTTTTGTTTGTTGGAAGATTTTTAATCCAGTCTCAATTTCAGTGCTTGAGATTGGTCTGTTTATATTTTCTGTTTCTTCCTGGTTCAGTCTTGGAAGGTTGTGCTTTTCTAAGAATTTGTCCCTTTCTTCCAGGTTGTCAATTTTATTGGCATATAGTTGCTTGTAGTAGTCTCTCATGATCCTTTGTATTTCTGCAGTGTCAGTTGTTACTTCTTTTTCATTTCTAATTCTGTTGATTTGAGTATTCTCCCTTTTTTTCTTGATGAGTCTGGCTAATGGTCTATCAATTTTGTTTATCTTCTCAAAGAACCACCTTTTAGTTTGATTGATCTTTGCTATCATTTCCTTCATTTATTTTTCATTTATTTCCGATCTGATCTTTATGATTTCTTTCCTCCTGCTAACTTACGGGATTTTCTGTTCTTCTTTCTCTACTTGCTAGAGGTGTAAGGTTAGATTGTTTGGGATGTTTCTTGTTTCTTGAGGTAGGATTGCATTCCTATAAACTTCCCTCTTAGAACTGCTTTTGTTGCATCCCATAGGTTTTGGGTCATCATGTTTTCATTGTCATTTGTTTCTAGGTATTTTTTGATTTCCTCTTTGATTTCTTCAGTGATCTCTTGGTTATTTAGTAGTGTATTGTTTAGCCTCCATGTATTTGTATTTTTTTACAGATTTTTTCCTGTAATTGTTATCTAGTCTCATAGCATTGTGGCCAGAAAAGATACTTGATATGATTTCAATTTTCTTAAATTTACCAAGGCTTCATTTGTGACCCAGGATACGATCTATCCTGGAGAATGTTCCAAGAGCACTTGAGAAGAAAGTGTATTCTGTTGTTTTTGGATGGAATATCCTATAAATATCAATTAAGTCCATCTTGTTTAATGTATCATTTAAAGCTTGTGTTTCCTTATTTATTTTCATTTGGGATGATCTGTCCATTGGTGAAAGTGGGGTGTTAAAGTCCCCTACCCTGATTGTGTTACTGTCGATTTCCCCTTTTATGGCTGTTAGCATTAGCCTTATGTATTGTGGTGTTCCTATGTTGGGTGCATAAATATTTGCAATTTTTATGTCTTCTTTTTGGATTGATCCATTGATCATTATGCAGCAAAAACAAAAAACAAATCCACTGTACTATTAAAAAAAAAAAAAAACAGGACAGACAGAGCCCTAGGACAAATGGTAAAAGCAAAGCTATACAGACAAAATTACACAAAGCATACACATACACACTCACAAAAAGAGAAAAAGGAAAAAAATATATATATATCTATATATTAAAAAAAAGGAAGAGAAAAACCAAATCAATAAACAAATCTACCAATGATAATAAGCTCTAAATACTAAACTAAGATAAACATAAGACCAAAACCAAATTAGTTGCAGAAAGCAAACCCCAAGTCTACAGTTGCTCCGAAAGTCCACCACCTCAATTTTGGGATGATTCGTTGTCTACTCAAGTATTCCAGAGATCCAGGGTACATCAAGTTAATTGTTGAGATTTAATCTGCTGCTCCTGAGGCTGCTGGGAGAAATTTCCCTTTCTCTTCTTTGTTCTCACAGCTTCTGGGGTTCAGCTTTGGATTTGGCCCCACCTCTGTGTGGAGTTCACCTGAGGGCATCTGTTCTTCACCCAAACAGGATGGGGTTAAAGGAGCAGCTGATTAGGGGGCTCTGGCTCACTCAGGCGGGAGGTAGGGTGGGGTATGGAATGTGGAGCAAGCCTGTGGTGGCAGAGGCCAGTGTGACGTTGTAACACCCTGAGGTGCGCTGTGTGTTCTCCCGGGGAAGTTGTCCCTGAATCACGGGCCCCTGGCAGTGGTGGGCTGCACAGGCTCCTGGGAGGGGAGGGGTGGACAGTGACCTGTGCTCGCTCACAGGCTTCTTGGTGGCGGCAGCAGCAGCCTTAGTATCTCATGCCCATCTCTGGGGTCCGTGCTGATAGCCGTGGCTCCCGCCCGTCTCTGGAGCTTGTTTAGGCAGTGCTCTGAATCCCCTGTCCTCACACACCCCAAAACAATGGTCTCCTGACTCTTAGGCAGGTCCAGAGTTTTCCCCGGACTCCCTCCCGGCTAGCTGTGGCGCACTAGCCCCCTCCAGGCTGTGTTCACTCAACCAACCCAAGTCCTCTCCCTGGGGTCTGAACTCTGAAGCCCAAGCCTCAGCTCCCAGCCCCCACAGTCCCTGGTGGGTGAGCAGAGAAGCCTCTCAGGATGGTGTGTGCTGCTCAGCACTGATCCTCTGTGTGGGAATCTCTCTGCTTTGCCCTCTGCACCCCTGTTGCTGCGCTCTCCTCCATGGCTCCGAAGCGTCCTTCCCCACCACCCACCTGCAGTCTCCACCCGCGAAGGGGCTTTCTAGCGTGTGGAAACCTTTCCTCCTTCATGGCTCCCTCCCACTGGTGCAGGTCCCTTCCCTATCCTTTTGTCTCTGTTTTTTCCTTTTTCTTTTGACCTACCCAGGTACGTGGGGAGTTTCTTGCCTTTTGGGAAGTCTGTGGTCTTCTGCCAGCATTCAGTAGGGGTTCTGTAGGAATTGTTCCACATGTAGACGTATTTCTGATGTATTTGTGGGGAGGAAGGTGATCTCCATGTCATACTCCTCTGCCATCTTGAAGGTCTCTCCCTTTTTGGTTTTATCTCCTGGGAAACTCCAACCATTTATGACTCACCATACCTACCGTTTTATCCTGGCTTTAATATATTATTATGCCCTTATTTTTCCACAACTAAACTCCTTTGGCTATATCACCAGGTATCACTATATATTTGCACTAACCACTTAAATCTATTTTAGTGAGCCAGACTAAATATTATACTATTACCAATCCAACAAACACAATATTTTGCGCTAATTTCTTATAGTTTCTTATCTACGTTGCATTTTGCTATCTCCTCTGTTGTGACTGTCTTGAAACTTAGAATCATGTCTTATTTCTGTTTGTTTATTTTCATGTCTTCTTCTTCGTGAACAGAATAGTAAATATTTTTTTTTTCAGAATAGTAAATATTTTAATGGCCAAAATATTTAGGAAATACACGCTGAACATGAAGGGAACAAGAGAATACATATTTGAAAGTTGTGTTTAAGGCAGCGCTAAGAAAATGTCTCACAACCACGGAAGCCTTCATTTCCCTGAGGAAGTGCTTTTTATGGCGAGATGTACCTTTTCACATAACAAATCAATTGAATAATATTTTACACAGATGTATCACATTTCCTGGAGAACAAATCAATACCAATAACTACTTTACAGAACTGGATCCTGAAACACCAAGTTTTGTGACACACCCTAACTCACCCAGCAGGCATATTGCAAATCTGGCAACATGATTCACTTTGAAATGAAAATGTTAAAACATTGTCTATATCTAAACAACCAGATTGGATGCTTTTCAAGGATTAGAGTACTGTCCATCTGTGGGGAATACTGAAGAAGATAACGGTGATGAAAACTTGACAACAACATGACACATGAAAGGAAATTCCCGCTATGATGGGTGAGGTGAAAGCCACATCTGTTACTAACGTTAAACAGGAATAAGGCCACACAATAAGAAGTGGTCCAAGGAAATGCTAACTGAATTGCTATTTTGATTTTCCTTTTTTATTTATCAGCACTTTATATTAATAGATGGACAATTACTGAACACAAATATCATAAGCATGAGAATATTTGCAATTTTACAGATAGAGTTCTGAATAAAACAGCTGATAATAGTCAATGCATTTTAGTTCTTTTTTCACAACTATGAAGGATAACTTTTATACCTAATGATATATTTCATATTAATTTTAGAATTATGAAGAGCTTAGATGTTTAAGAAATGTACATTTTATAATTATTCTATCAGGTTTTTTCCCCATTGCTGTGTGTACTATATGCTCGTTAAACAGTGGTAACTGGACAGAATATGTGGGCTTTGCCAGTTTGCTGTGGTTATAGTTCAGATAGAGAACTCCAGATGGAAAAAGAAATGATCCCCCCAGTACCCACCCTTTTCTTTCAGAGATTCAGGGTTAAATTCTAACTCAATCTTGGTCATTTCAGTGTCCTTAAAAGTTTGCAATTTCTTGGAATGTGTACTAATCATTTCCCAGAATTTTGGTTACTGAGGGTATACAGACCACATATATTTGAAATTGCCTATCAAGTTGCATCTTCTCCAGAACAATTCTTTACCACATTTACTCTTTTTTTTTCCCCCATACAAACTTTGATGCTGAGCATGTTTGATGGTGTACATTAATTCAGATAGAATGATCTCCTGTACTTGCCCTGGGGAGGCATGTGTTGTCACATTAAAAAATCTAGTGACCAGTTTGCATGAGACTGAGTCCATCTACCATTCATTTAAATGACTAATTATGCATGGAGTTAGAATGATTATGAGGATGCAGTTTTAAAGAGTGGATCATATGTTGCTTAACTATACAGAAATTGTTAGCAAATGCTAATTGATTAATCGATTAGAAAACTAATTTTGTTTAGAAAATGAGAACTCTATAGAGTTTCTGAGGAAGTGGATTTTTTTTTCTTTCCTATTTGGCCATCATCCATATATTACAGCATGCTAGTGATCTGACTGCATATATCTTCTTTATCTCCTGACTGAGTTGTGGCTTTTCTGAAATAGGATGGAAGTGAAAGATGAGGGCAATGACTTTATTTCTTACTTCTTCAGTTTTTTAGTAGATAGAATAACTACCTCACAGTGAGTAGTTTTAGTTAAGATTAAATGGGATTTTAATTTCTCTTTTAGAATTTTCTCTTTTAGAATTTTTTTGACCACAGTTAAACTTCAATCAGTGAAGAAACTTTGATCTCTGTGTACCTTAGATGCTCAATGAAGATCAAAATTTATGCTGGAGGAGAATATGGAAACCCTCAAATAACAGAACAATACTCAAAGGAAGAAAATTCTTCTATAAGACAAAAAGGAATGAGGGATCAACTATAGACATGTTTAGCTCTTCCTTAAAATTGACTATCATATTGTCATCTCAGCCATCTGTTTGTCTTTTTGGTTGTTCATTGTGGACAGTAAAAGAAGTATGTGGATTGTGACAACAATGGAAGTTTAGATCATCCCTTAATGAAATTTAGAATAGTTAAAACTGAACTGAGCCAGTGAAATATATTGGGATGAGTGTGGTTTGGCACCACATAGACTTTCATTTAAATTGCTGCTGCTTTGCCAAATTCTCATTAGGTGAATAAGAGGCAAAATCAATTAATATTTCTAATTCCTAAGTTCGTTATCTCTAAAATAAAAATAATGCCTATATCACTATGAGTTATGGGGAGAATTTAATGATATAAAATATGTAAAGTCATAACACATAACAGGCACTTAGTAAACAATAGGTATTACAGTGGCAGTAATATTAATATCTGTAGGTTTGAGACGACACAAGGCATATGTGACAGAAAAATTACATAAACATTAATTCCAGGTGACTAGATATAAACTCAGAAAATTATGACTGGAATTAAAGCTGAATTGTGATTAAAGAAAAAACAGTTAACTAAAGTTTATTATTCCATTATCTGTACTGCAATTCTGAAAACAAAGGCTTTGTCTAATGGGGAGGACACCTTGACCCATGAACCTAAAGTACAGTCTGTATCATAGAAATACTTCTGTAGTATTGACAAACACATCTGGCTATCATAACATGTAACATATGCATATTATACATATAACTTTTTCAGTCACTGATGTAATCTAACATGCCATGTTTTGATTCCATGTTCACTAAGCA
The DNA here is from genome assembly GCF_003676395.1 of Aethalodelphis obliquidens. Lineage (NCBI taxonomy): Eukaryota > Metazoa > Chordata > Mammalia > Artiodactyla > Delphinidae > Aethalodelphis > Aethalodelphis obliquidens. Next base: position 78,153,831 of record NW_020837949.1, on the reverse strand, counting down.
ATCCTTGAACTATAATTTGGTATTCTATGTATTTTGCCTTTTCAGCAAACTTACATCTGTCTTGACCAATACTTGTTATTAATTAATGAACTATCCTAGTTTATGAATCAGATGCTATAAATTTGGTTAATATGAGCCAGATATTTTGAGTCTGATCATTCTGAATCACTGAAAAAATCCAAGAATCTGGAGTCACAAAGCTTGGACCATTATTAATTTTTAACCAAGGTCATGCCTTTCTGTTGGACACACTGGAGCAGTGATTCTTTATGCTTGTAAAACACACAAAAGTCTTACTAATACCTAGTCTTTATGAAAAAAGAGTCCTTTGATTTTTTTTTTTGGAAAATGCTCACATAATAATAATCATATGTTTAGTTTTCATTGATTTAAAAAATAAGTATGATAAAAAGTAATTAGGAATTTAAATACTAATTAGTAACTTTGGTAGTTATCAGGGCTATTAAGAAATATTTTCTCTTCCTTCTTAACATCTGGTAGGACGCTTCTCCATTCCTTTTGAAATTAAGCCTGACAATGTGCCTTACTTTATCCAATAAAACACGAGCGTAAGCAACATGTTTTACTTCTGGGCAGAAGCTTTCAGAACATGTACATGAATTGCTGTCTTCCCTTTACATGATTTGATGATGATGGAAGCATGTGTCCAGAAGGAGCATCCATCATTGTGGGATCAATGATTACAATGAGCCTCTAGACGCCCCTCTCTCCCTGCTGGCACTCCTTGGTCATATAACATGAGCAAGCAATTTGAATTAAAACACTGATATTTGGGGTTACTTGTTACTGTAATATAACCTAGCCTATTTTGAGTTACATGACAACTAACTGCACACTGTTGAGAAATAGTGTTTTATAAGTCAAGACATCATATTTTTCCAACTATAAATATTCAATGACTTATCATTGTATCAATTCTTAGCTCCCTTGCTATTATACTTCTGAACTACCAGGAATCCATAGATAATATAAGTACTGTTTTGTCTCACTGAACATCCCAAACCATAAATGCTAATATTGTGAAATCTTAAACAGTGGACATACACATTTCTATACCTAATACCCAAGTATTTTGAGGGACGTGTTGTTCCTGATATAGAGAAAGATGAAATCTTACTCTTTAGAAAGTGTCTCAACAAATAGACACTCCTAGGCTTATCCCTAGTTCTTGTTCATCTAAGAGTAAAGCCAATTAACCAGTTTAGCTCACATTCATTCAACACATTCTTTGCTTTACACTTAGTGATTTTGTGGATTAACCCAGTTAATTATTACTAAAACCCTATAAGGTTGTGCAGGGAAGAAATTGAGAAATACAAAGTTTAAAATGTACCCCTGGGTATGCAAATAAAAGATGATTGAGGAGCTGCCTCTTAGCTATCCTGCATTATCTATCAAAAACATTTGTTCAGGTCACTCTAATTCATATCTCAACATAATCATTAACTGATCACAAATCCACTGTATTTTAACATGTGATTTGGTCTAAATGTTATCTTATAAATTAGCCATTAAAAATATCAAACATCTCATTGGGCAGCATACGGAACATCATCACTGGTACTGTAATAGCCTTGTATGGGGACAAATCGTTACTGACTTACTGTGGTGATCATAATATATTTAAATGTTGAATCACTATTTTGTACTCCTGAAACTAACAGAATGTTGAACGTCAACTATATTTCAATTTAAAAATATCAAAATCTCAAAATGACAAAATCTAAATATTTTAATGTTTAAATTTGATTAACTGTATGTGAATAAATCCATTATGTTTATACACACACACGTACCACAGGGATAAAAAAAGTATAGGAGAGATAGAGCAATGTGCTTAGTGCTTCTGTGTATGTGTATCTTAACAGGGTTCCAAAACTGAGTTTGACAGCACAACCTAGTCAGTAAACTCAGAAGCCTGTAGAAGAGAAACGTCAGCTACTGAGCCGTCCCGCAGTGTGGTGCATTGCAGTGAAGCTGCTGATATGATGACTTATTAAACAGCATGTTGCCATTCACTAAAGACAATACCCATAGGTTCAAATGCGGACCATTAAAGGAGGAGCTTTATCCATTTTCCAGTTGGAAATCAGCACAAAGCCCATTTTTCTATCAGCATGCTCCTCAACAGGAAAATAAACTTATCAAGAGTTGAGAAGAACTAACAGAAAACAAGCAGAACAAAATGTTAACTATTTTCTTCATGAATGCCATGTAATAAATAGATTAATACATTCATAAGTAATAACCACACAATAAAGTTTTAATATTGACCAAAGAAAATAGCTGAAGAAAAGTTTTGATAGACAGTAAAATAAAACTTTTTTTTAGGTTGCCCTTTGAATAAGAATACATGTTTTAATATAAAACTTGATTTTACTGGCAATTTGAAACAAGTTTGAAATGAGTTTTTTGTTCGAACCATTTTATTATTTCTCTCTGCTTTTGTATTTTCACCTAAAATATACTTAATCAACTATTGGCTAAATGATAGAGGGTAACAGATTGTACAGTATTCTCTATGATATGTATCCATATGGGAAATTATCTATATACCTGTATATATAAATTAAAGCAATTTCACTTTAATTTTCTTAGATAAGACAGTATAATAAAAAGAAAAATAGAACCTTGTTAGGTTTGGTAGACATGGATTTTAAAAGGCTTAAATACTTTTAAGACATTTCCTTCTTAATCAAAGAAATATGTGAATATATTAATGGAATATTTCTTATAATGAAGACTTTTTAATCAATAAAAACATAGCAGGCCATTGGAGCAACAATATGAAGCCTCTTAATTTAAATTATTCAGGATACAAGGAGTAAAAACTGGAGAACCACATGAGTGAAACATAAGATCTGAACTTCCTGAATGATTCACTTAGGCAATAACAGGCTATCAATAAAAAGCTATGAACTCTCTCAACCATATGTAAAAAATAAATAAAATGCTGCACACACAGCTAAATCTCATGTTGCAAATTCTTTTTATATCCATGTTTAAATATTAAGTTCTAAAAAGAATACCCAAGAGAACTGTGGATAAGGGCTGGTGAACTACGGACAAAGTAATGTATGGAATGCCTGGAAAGAGCTTATTTTATTAAGCTCTGAGATAACTAAAGATTTCAAGAGAACGGTTAGAGTCCTCTAATTTCTGGGCCCAAGGCCTGTTCTGCAGGAGCAATCTGTATGCATTTGTTTATTCTAAATGCTAAAATTCCTGACTTTAAGCTTATACAATGAATCTCACTCTGGAAATTGTTCAGGCAACTGCAAGAATCAAGCATTGTGAAGAGAAAGCTAAGATGAATGGGAAATTATATCCAAAGCATCTGCTCTCAGTGTTGCTCTGATTGGTCACAAAGGCATGAGCAAGTCGTGCAAGCACTCTCAATTCTCATGGAAAATCATGCAAGTAGGATGCATTTTTCCTCAAAAAAGTAGTGTACTAAATTCTTAAATAGTCAATGAATTGAAGAGAATTTTATAGATGGCATGATGCAAAAACATCTGTTCATTCTGGCTTTTATATCTTGTACACACTCAATTTTAAACAGGCTGATCGTAGTAGGTGAATCAGTTAACTATTGCCACAGGGTGCTAAGTAAAAACAATCACAGAAACCTCACTGAGGTACAACCATAAAGATTTTTTAGCTCACAAATCTGGTGGCTGGGCCAGGTGGGATAACTTGGCTCTGCTCCATGTGTTTGTCATTCTCCTCCTGGGACCAGTGGACCAGCCTGGACATATCCTCTCATCTTTGCAGCAGGAATGACAAAGGGCAGGTCTGACATTGCAAGTGTTTTTCAAGCAGAAACAGTCTTGTAATATTCCACGGGTAATTTATATGGCAAAGGCCAAAAGTCAAGGAGGCAGGAAAAGTACACGTCTCTTGTGGAGATGAGATGGGGAGAGGAAGCAAATATATCTAATCTGTAATCTACCACAGAAATCCTCCCTGAAAATCTCTAATTTAAACAAAGACCTGATGGAGCTAAGGAAACAACCTATGCTTATATTGAAGGAAGAACATTTTTTGGCAATAGTAACACCAAAGAGCAAATATAAGGAATTGGAGCACATCTAAGGAGCCAAAAACAAACAGGGTGATTGTGAAGCAGAATGTAGGAGAAGGGGTCAGATAGGTAATAAGAGACTAGACTGTACACCACATTTTGCTGATTGTATGGAGTTTGGCATTTACTCTGAGATGAAAAGTTGCTGGAGGCTTTTAGACAGAAGAATGACAGTATGCAAAAACACTTCCAAAGGATCACCATGGCTACTGTTTCGAGGACAGCATTTACCAGGAATATCTGAAAGCAGTGAGACAGGTAGGAGACCAATACAGAGCTCTGACCAAAAGCATAACATTGGAAAAGATGACTAGAGTTGGATTTAGTAATTTAGTCATTCTTCCTGTCTACAAATATTTTGATCACCTACTATGTGCCAGGCACTGCACGTAGCTTATATCTAGTGGATGTATTTTGAAGCTGGGACCTATAGAATTTGCCAGTGAATCTCTAACAAGAGTCATTTTCATTAAAACAAAATACAGAAACTTGACAATTCAGGAGAGGAAAAGGTATCTCCAGATTTGGTGGGCAACAGATCGAGGAGCTTAAATGTGTTTAGCTATTGGGTCTGCTGCCACACCGAATCTCGAGGTTCCTCTCTCTTTTAAATCTTGGAGGTTCTGTGTTTTGTTTTAACAAGGAAAGACGACTTCTCTTTCAAACAAGGAAAAATAAGAATAGTAATGATATAGGGAATATTGTATTGAATCTGTACTTTCTTAAGCTAATAGTAAAATGTAAATATTGAGCAAAAGAAGAGAAATATGAGAATGATATAAAACTGCATTAACTATTCTATGCATTTAATTCAATTTTAAAGCTCCACTTACTTTCTATTGCATATAAGACAGCAGAAAAAGGATTGAAGTGCTGACAGCTAGTCAACCGAAGAACACAGGGCATATTCCACAATAGAACACATCCCTCTAAATGACCCATAAGAAATAGAAATGGACCATATACATACTAAGTATAATAAGGCAACAGCCTCAGAGAAGGTTTAACGTAGGGATGTGGCAGAAAAGAGTAGAGTAGAAACTGAAACCGGCTCTTTGAGGTGGTAGCTTTTGAACTTCTCCAATACATTCCTCTCTTATGTTACATGGTACGCATGAGGGGGTCATTTCATACGGTTGACAAGTCTAGTGATAATAAGTGGAGATGAGCTGGAACTGAAGCCTGTGACATGTCTTCCGGCATAGAGTGCCAAAACACACATGGGGAATCCAGCCTGAGTAGCTAAAAAGAACAGATCCTATATATGGAATTATACTTGCTCTTCAAGCTCTCCAAATCCTGTTAATAACACTTAAGTCTTGGAGGATTATTCTGTTTATTAACACTACTTCTGCCTTCATCTGATAACTTCCAATGAATACACTGAAGATACATATGTTAAATATTTGATTGTTGCCATCAAGTATTAGCAGTATTGCTTTTGATGAAATTGCTCAAACTTCAGTACCAGTGAGATTATTTTCTTCCTATGTACTCTATGAGGCAGTAATTATTTTCTTGGTTGATATTATCTAGAAACACATGAAAATACATGTACATTCTTATTATGAAAATAAGTAAGATTTGAAGGAAACTTCTTTAAAAGAGAGGAAAATTTAAAGAAGGCTGAAGTACAGCAATTTTATATCCTACTTCTCTCAAAAACTCTGAACTTGGATGGTCCAGAAATATTTTTAATCTTTATCAATTATTCACATAGTACAGTAATTAGCTCAGAAATGTGAAAGCTGTGTGTTACGGAGGGTATTAGAAATAGCTTTTTGAGGAATCAAGTTTATAGTTGGTAAATATGAAATAAAGTTACTATTATTTATTGATGCTTATAATATTTTGAAAAAATCTTGGTGTTTTTACAATTAATGTCTTTATTTTACTGTTTTATTCCATTCCCACAGCAGCTAGGGAGAGAGAGAGAAATAGAGAGAGAGAGAGAGAGAGAAGATAATATTTCTCTCATTTTATATTTAAGAAAATAAGGAGAGTAAAAGTTTAAATGACTTACCCCCAAATTACCCCGAGTCATGGTAAGAATGTCTCCTATTTCTGTGATGTCAAACTGTGTGTGAAGATTAGATCATTGATTCATTTTTGCTTGGTATGGCTGAAAACAAGCTCAATCTTTTAAATATCTTTTGATAGTGGAACTTCAATTTTTCAAATCTGGTTTGAGCTTTGAAGCCCTCCAATGTTAATATACAAAAGAAGAAAATAAGAAACTGCTCAGTGTGAAATATTTCAAAGTGTAAAATAGTTTCTGTTTCTTGCAATATGAAGGATTACGTGTTAAGTGAAATCAGTCCATGTACAGCATACTTAACACACCAGATTTTCACTCAGTTTCTAAAACAAAAGTTGTCATCCATAAACAAAAGCATGTGATGTGTCCCCCAAACAGCTCATTCAACATTCTAATTACAATTCTACTCACTTAGCTTATATTCAGTTCAATAAACATTTGAGTGACTATTTTATGCCGGGCATCAGAAACACTTTCAATGGACTTAGAGTCTAGTGAGAGAAGCTGACAACAAAATAGAAATTTTCGATAATGAGAAGTGCTAAATTAGAAGTTTGCATAGGTAGCTAGCTGTAGGTTAACACTTAGAGGATGGACCATCAGCCTCTAGTTTATTTAGAGGGTAAATGCCTTTCTAAATCGGTACACTCTGGAATCTGGACTACCAATGTAAAAGAAGTAAGCTAATTTATATTCATTTACCCGTTTCCAAGATAATGTCAAACAAATCTGAATTTTCTTCACATAAAGGTGACAATTTTTTAAACACATGAGAGTTCTCATCTAATTTTGTGACTTTTCATTTTTGTAGATAATTATATTAAAGATGAATATATTTTGCAATACTGCTTATAAAAAGGTTCCATTGAAAATAAAAAATAAGTAATATTTACATATGAAAGAAGAAAAGACAGTACAGAAATAGGAACTTTTTTTCATATAGTTTTCATCAGTCATATTTATTTCAATTAAAAATTATGATGGTGGTTTTTTTTGTTTTTTTTTTTTTTGCTGTACTTGGGCCTCCTACTGTTGCAGCCCCTCCCGCTGCAGAGCACAGGCTCCGGACGCGCAGGCCCAGCGGCCATGGCTCACAGGCCCAGCCGCTCCGCGGCATGTGGGATCCCCCCGGACCGGGGCACGAACCCGTGTCCCCTGCATCGGCAGGCGGACTCCCAACCACTGTGCCACCAGGGAAGCCCTCTGATGGTGTTTTAATGGGTAAGAAAGCATAAGCTAATGTAAATACTTTATAGCATCATTGATACCCAAACTCAGCACTCCTTTTTAATATGGAAAGATGATAGTTACATAACACTGCTTGGATTCTTTTAAGCATTTCTACATAAAGTAGAATAGGTTACATCAAATTCAATTTAAGACAAAAAATTATTTTATCAAGAACACTGGAGAGAAAAAAATCCTCAACATTAGTTTAAAAGAAAGGAATTTTTTTCTTTTGTCAATGATTTAAGAATGAACATTTCAGAGGATATTTTTTAGAAAATATGACCCATAATGTTTGAAGTTAGAATAAAGATTTTCAAAAAATGAGCTAGAATATTAACCATTTTACTCCACTAAATGTATCCCTTTCCTCATCATAATAATTAGGAATATTTAATGTAAACATACATTTCTACTCTTGTATTTAGATTTTTTAGAATTATTTTCAGGACTTCCCTGGTGGCGCAGTGGTTGAGAGTCCGCCTGCTGATGCAGGGGACACGGGTTCGTGCCCCGGTCCGGGAAGATACCACATGCCGCAGAACGGCTGGGCCTGTGAGCCACAGCCGCTGAGCCTGTGCTTCCGCAACGGGAGAGGTCACAACAGTGAGAGGCCCGCGTACCGCAAAAAAAAAAAAAAAAAAAAGAATTATTTTAAAAAATACTTAAACAATTGTGAACACAAAAACCATAAGCCCAAAATGGAAATGGGCTAAAACACATTATTATTTTGAAAATGTAATACCTTGATTCCTCACTGTTTTGGAGTCTTCCAAGCTATATAACTAATATGGTTAGATTGTAAGTTTCTCGATATGACTCATTTTATTACAAGACACCTAGCAAGATATATTAAATATCCCTCTTCCAACTATATTATGTGTTTGATTTTTCATAGATTGCAAAATTACTTTTCAAGAAATGTATATCAATCCAATATATTTTTTCAAGTGTGGCACTTTTATGGGTATATATGACTGCCTTACTCCTTAGAATTGCTCAGTATTTTATGTTCCTAATTCACATTTCAATGGGTAAACTTACTGATTTTTGGCACTTATTGTCAATGGTCCTCTGAAAAAGAGTAAAAAGGTATAAACAATCCATTTGGTATTACTTAGCATGATTAACATTTTTAAACTGTCAGATTTTATAGCACCTTAGTACTTACCAAATATTTGCAATTACTACCTAAAAACTTAATTTTTCTTGGGAAGTTGTTGAGATATTACCATACTTAATTGAAAAATATGACATTATTAATTGTCAAATTCATTATTTTTGATGTACTATTAAGAAAGAAAAAAGATACTGCCAATTAAGCCATAATAAAAGTCTATAACATTTTAAATGTTAGGATGCATCTTGATTCCAAAGTTGGCAAAAAAGGAAAAGAAACGTAAATTATGGATTTGATGAAATACAGTAATAATAAAACACTATAGCAAAGAATGGTTAACTTCTTCCTAGGTTACATTTTCTTGTCTTCATTGTAGTTAATTATAGTCACATGACTGAGTTCCTAACAGCAAGCAGCATGACATATTATATTTAAGGGCCTAGCTCCAAAAGCCTTGCTGTGAAATCATTCATGTTCTCCCCTCTCCTGCCTATAGGATGTGGATACTCAGGCAAGCTTGGAAGTCATGTGTAGAAGACTGTTAAATTGGGACTCAGAATGTCAGCATGAAACATAACATCCTCTCCCTCAGCCAGACAGGAAGACCAGTACCAACTGATGCTTGAGAGAGAACACAGCTCTTATTGGGTTAAGTCACTGGATTTGAAGGTGCATCTGTTAAACAGCTATCATACTAATTATTACAATTATTCCATATAGTTATACTTTAAAGCCTTAAAGCACCTTAATGTCATATTACTTGATCTGAAAATGCAAGATTCAATTTTAAGAGTCTGAAAAGCAGGAACCATTCAACTTCTCTCAAAGTGCTAATTAACAAATGATGGAATTGGAGAAATTTCAACAAATACATATTAATGCCTACGGCATGCAAAATAATGGAACTGGGTGTTATAAGAGTATACAACTACATCTAGGAAAATGGAAGTTCAACTGCAATCATAATGTAGCCTACTTACAAGTGTGCATGAAATGATTAAAACAACAATAGCAATAAACAAACAAACAAACAAAAGTTTCAAGCAGTTATGGCCAGAAAGAATATCTGATAGAGTGTTACATGAAAATATGAAAGAAATGTTCATTAAAGTCTGTAGTTTTTGGGAGAGAGGAGAGGAGAGAAGGGTGAAGGAGAAGGTAAGGTGGGGAGAAGCAGGTAAGAGATACAGTTTTCCACTTCACCCTTTTGGAGATATAGACTTCATATAATCAAATGCTTAGCTTTACACACTAAAAACATGTTCTTACTTTCCTTATCCAAACTGATATGTTCATGAAACTCTTCAGTGTGGGGTAGAATATTAATATCTTATAAGACACATATGCTATACTGACCAGTTTGCTGCCATAGAAAAAAATAATTAAAATCTTTTTATTTTTTTAAATTAAAAAAATTTTTTTTTGCAGTACGCGGGCCTCTCACTGTTGTGGCCTCTCCTGTTGCGGAGCACAGGCTCCGGACACGCAGGCTCAGTGGCCATGGCTCACGGGTCCAGCCGCTCTGCGGCATGTGGGATCTTCCCGGACCGGGGCACGAACCCGTGTCCCCTGCATTGGCAGGCGGACTCTCAACCACTGCGCCACCAGGGAAGCCCATTAAAATCTTTTTAAATAATAGGGGCAGCATTTAAAATATATTACAGCTTCCTTTCTCCCACTACAAAAGAGGTAGGACAGGTTTTCCCAAATAGTTTGCTAGTCAATTTTGGACGGTTTGAAATGCAAGGGTGAGTCTCCTTAGTTTCTTTTAACCATAAAGACCTGTGTACTAGTGATTAGGAAGAAAGATGTCATTAATGAAGTACTTAAACATTGAAACTATGAACACTGCAGAAAGAAAATGAGAAGCCCAGTAATTAGTACTTCAAAAATGTGAAGTAACCTAGGATATACCTATGTAATATGTGGATCACACCAGTCAGAATATTCTAAGTTGTGCTACAGTAACAAATACCTCTTATATTTCAAAGGCTCAAAACAACAAACGTAGATTTCTGGCTCAAATCATTCATGCCTCTCACCCCCTGATTGGCTGGACATTCAGGTCTGTGTCATCATGCCCCCCACCCCACCATCACCTCCCTAAGCAATAAAAGTCACTTTCTGGAATAATGGCAGAAAGAGAGTATGGCAAAAGAGTGTGGCAAAACAAGTTCTTAAAGCTTCACCTGAAAGTGATACATATAATTTGTAGTCATATTTCATCAGCTAGGACCAGTTACAGGTCTTAAATTCCATTATTTATTAGCTATATGATATAGGAAGACCTGCTTAAACATTCCTGTGGTTAAAGATTATAACAGTACCCACCACATAGAGTTGTGATGAGGGTTAAGAACGGAGCCACAGAAAGTGTTTAGTATAGTACGTGGCACATTATAAAAATGTAACGATACCAACAAGACCAACAAGAGTAACCAAATTGTGGAATATGGTATTACCTCTTTAGACCACATATTTTCTTATCTGCAATTCCACCTTGTTGAACATTACCTTTATTTTCCAAAAAGAAGCTAAGTAGGAAGTGCTCAAGGTTTATGAAATCTAGAGAAAACAAGATCTCACGTGAAAAGATTCTCTTGAAAAACCCCCTACAGTAAACTAACACTGCTTGACTCTAAATGGCTTGGCTTTCCTCAACAGCCCTTTTCTCTTCTTGAATAATGGAAGTTCCCTCATCCTCACTTGCAAATTCAGCAGTTGGTCACCCTAGAATTGATCTATGTGGATACTTTCTTTTTTCCTGTAGCACCATGTCTTCCCAGAATGTATCTGTCCCATTCTGCCTATTGTCTAGGCTGACTAGTTCACAAACAATCCTAGGTCTTTTCAAATTTTCTTCTTTGCTTCCATTCTTACCAGTCTGCCCCCATGTTCCAGAAAACAAATTAACACAAAAAAAGGCTTGCAGATGAAATATCAGAAAGAGAAATCAAGGAAATAATCCCATTTACCATAGCATCAAAAAGAATAAAATACCTAGGAATAAACCTACCTAAGGAGACAAAAGACCTCTACTCCGAAAACTATAAGACACTGATGAAAGAAATCAGAGATGATACAAATGGAAGGATATACCATGTTCTTGCATTGGAAGAATTAATATTGTCAAAATGACCATACTACCCAAGGCAATCTACAGATTCAATGGAATCCCTATCAAATTACCAATGACAATTTTCACAGAACTAGAACAAAAAAATCTAAAATTTGTGGAAACACAAAAGACCCCAAATAGCCAAAGCAATCCTGAGAAAGGAAAAGGGAGCTGGAGGAATCAGACTCCCTGACTTCAGACTATACTACAAAGCTACATTCATTAAAACAGTATGGTACTGGCACAAAAATGGAAATATAGATCAATGCAACAGGATAGCAAGCCCAGAGACAAACTCACATACCTATGGTCAACTAATCTACAACAAAGAAGGTAAGACTATACAATGGATAAAAAACACTCTTTTCAATAAGTGGTGCTGGGAAAGCTGAATGACTACATGTTAAAAAATGAAATTAGAACACTCTCTAACACCATACAGAAAGATAAACTCAAAATGGATTAAAGACCTAAATGTGAGGCCAGACACTATAAAACTCTTAGAGGAAAACACAGGCAGAACATTCTGACATAACTCACAGCACTATCTTTTTTGATCCACCTCCTAGAGTAATGGAAATAAAAACAAAAATAAACAAATGGGACCTAATTAAACTTAAGAGCTTCTGTACTGCGAAGCAAACCATAAACAAAATGAAAAGACAACCCACAGAATGGAAGAAAATATTTGCAAATGAAGTGACCAACAAGGGATTAACTCCAAAATATACAAACAGGTCATGCAGCTCCATATCAAAAAAACCCAAATAACTCAATCAAAAATTGGGTGGAAGATCTAAATAGACATTTCTCCAAAGAAGACATAGAAATGGCCAAAAAGCACATGAAAAGATGCTCAACATCACTAATTATCAGAGAAATGCAAATCAAAACTAGAATGAGGTATCATCTCACACTGGTCAGAATGGCCATCATCATGAAGTCTACAAACAATAAATGCTGGAGAGGGTGTGGAGAAAGAGAACCCTCCTACACTGTTGGTGGGAATGTAAATTGGCACAACCATTATGGAGAACAGTATGAAGCTTCCTTAAAAATCTAAAAATAACACTACCATATGATCCAACAATCCCTTTCCTGGGCATATATCCAGAGAAAACTCTAATTTGAAAAGGTACATACACCCCAGTGTTCACTGCAGCACTGTTTACAATAGCCAAGACATGGAAGCAACCTAAATGTCCATTGACAGATAAATGGATAAAGAAGATGTGGTACTTGTACACAATGGAATATTACCCAAACATAAAAAGAATAAAATAATGCCATTTGCAGCAACATGGATGGACCTAGAAATTATCATACTAAGTGAGGTAAGTCAGACAGAAAAAGACAAATATATGATATTGCTTATATGTGGAATCTAAAAAGATGATACAAATGAACCTATTTACAAAAGAGAAATAGTGTCACAGATGTAGAAAACAAACTTATGGTTACCAGGGGGGAAAGGGGAGGGAGAGATAAATTGGGAGATTGGGATTGACATACACGCACTACTATATATAAAATAGATAACTAATAAGGACCTATTGTATAGCACAGGGGACTCTACTCAATACTCGGTAATTATCTATATGAGAAAAGAATCTAAAAAAGAGTGGATATATGCATATATATAACTGATTCACTTTGCTATACAGCAGAAACTAACACAACATTGTAAATCAACTATACTCCAATAAATTTTTTTTAAAAAAAGGCTTGTGGTATGGTAGCAGAGTCTGAAATGGCTGCAAAATGATCTCTGAAATCTCGTTTTAGCACAGAAATTCATTCTGGCCAAACAAAAGTAACAATGATTCACATTAGTAGTACTACAGTGTGAGAAAAATAGGGCATTTCTCCACCCCCAGCAGTTACTCATATCCTAAATTCCATTTGTCTCTGTGCTCTGCAGAGAGCAAGAGTTAAACGCAGATTATGGGTAATCTGAAACTCCTTCCTTTCCCGCCTGCTTCCTGCCATGTCATCTTAACCTCCAGCACTTGCTGGCTCACTCCAAGTTTGAACTTCTTTACTCTAAATAGAGCAGCACTTCTACTCATCAGTCTTTTCATGTAACCTTTATTCATTCACTCCTCCACCTCAAGCCACTTTAGAACTTCCTTCTGACAACTCTAGTTTTGTATGCTCTTACTCTCCTCCTCACAGCAGATGACCCTGTCCTGCATTTTTCTGAGAATGTTTCAACTTGTCCACTTAGATCTTATCTAGATGACAAATGTGTTTTTCAAACTATAGTGTGGTACACACGTAGTTGTTAGTTTTATTAACAACATTCTCCCTTAATTATGATAGCACTTTCATGTATTTCGGTTTTATTTTCATTCTGTAAAGAAAACTAGAAATTCAGGTATTTCTGTGTCAGAAAACAAAGTACGATCACATGTTCTTTAGAACACAAGATAATTTGAGGTGAAAGAGGAAAAGAATCTAAGTAGTCTGCCTATAAACTATATTCTCTTTTTAAAAAAAAATTTATTAAAGCATCATCTTTAAAGATGATTTAGGAATAAAGACAACTTGCATAAAAATTATCTCATGCCATACTCTACACCTTTTGATTTTCATTCAGAAACGCTGAATAGAAAGCCCATCTGAATGACATAATTGTAAAGGAAACATTTTGATTTAATTTCATGTATTTTCTATAATCTCTGCATTTGAGAAGTTTTACTTAAAAATTAAAGAGTACAAGTACATGAGTGGGACAACAGTGGCAATTTGGGATGTAGCAAATTATACTTATTTACTATTAAGTAAATTACTACTTGTAATAGAGGTGCCTCAATATACCTTTCAGTGAAATTTTGTTTAAAAGATATTTCTTGATCCTCTGTTTCATGTTTAAATTAAACTAATTTAACTTAAAATGTCAACACTAATATAAAAATGTCAACACTAATCAAGACAACATCTGAAGGTGTCAGCTTTCCTTCGTTTATCTCCTGTCCCTAGAAGGTACAGAGCCATCAAGTGAAAAACTCCAGGTAAAGAATGCTTTTGTCATTTGTTAAATGTGATTAGAATGTAGTTGCACAGGCATGAATGTTGTTTCAAGCTGCCAATGACACCTGTCTTTATTTTTTTTAAGAAATAAAATAAATATTACAAGCCTTACCTTTACTGTAGGACTGTATGTGAGAGTTCATGTAGTTTGCTTCCACACACAGCACACAGTGGTATTTTAAATATTTGATTCATTGAATATGTCATACTGGGCACATTCCATTGTTACCTAGAACTCCACTGCAGCCTTTCCAATTCACAGACTAGGGCATTTAAGTAATCAATAATTTTTATTCCACTTTCTTCATCTTACAATATAAGGAAAAGAATTAGTAAAGGCGATAAATGTCTTTGTATATAAATTTATTCATCTGTAAGAATGAGGATTTTGCTCCACTTTGAAATTTTATTAGAGAAATGTCTTAATGTTATAAGTGAAGTAACACCTTTAAGAATGGAGAGTTTAGGAATTTTTCCAATTGAATTATTCATGTTACAAGAACACCAAGGTGATATAAAATTATAAGGAGATTATGTATTTACTTTTCTAAGATGAGTTCTGCAGAAAACCAAATTAATCAAAAGCAAAGAAATGGTTTTAAGTATAATTCCCTAGATTAATCTTTTTTTTGAAGCAAAGAATAACACTGTATATTATATATAAATGACATTGGCAATGATGTAAAGGCTGAGAGAAGGCTAATACATAATACTTACTAAGATGCAACTAATATTCATTTACCACGTCCCTATAATAATAAAACACTGCCTGAATTTCAGAGCAAGAAAAATATTTGAGATCATGTTGTTTATTACCCTTATCTTACACACAATTATACTCAGTCCTGAAAAGTTTAAATCATTTGCTTCAAATTCATCAACTAATTTTAAGAGACTAAGTAATATTCAGACATTCTCTGATGTAGGCCAGTATTATTCCCAATCAACTATTTTATTACACTTTTAATTTCGATTATCATTACTTTTAGTAGAAGTAGCTAATGCTTTCTGAGTGTTAACAATGTGCTAGACCTTTGTTTAGATCTTTATGTGAATCAGACTTTGAAATAATGCCAATTATTACTCTCATGTTCAGGTTAGTTAACAGAGGCAAAAACTTATTCAGTAATTTGTCCAGAATCATCTGAATAAGTGGCAGAGTATTCCTACAAGTTTTGAAATTGTTTTCCATTGTATCTGATTTTATCCTTAGAGCAATCCTATTGCATATGTAGAGCTGGAACGGCAATATCTAACTTTACATATGAGGAAGCCAATTTTCCAAGAAGCTAACTTACTTACCAAAGGTCATAAATCTAGTAAGTGGCAAATATGAGTTGAGCCAAAGTCTCCAGCACTTGGTGTCTTGCTCTTTGTATCATATCACATCATGGTGTTTTAGGTATGTAGATATAATGAGATAAGAATTATTAAGTCAATGGGACCTAATGAAACTTCAAAGCTTTTGCACAGCAAAGAAAACCATAAACAAGACCAAAAGACAACCCTCAGAATGGGAGAAAATATTTGCAAATGAAGCAACCGACAAAGGATTAATCTCCAAAATTTACAAGCAGCTCATGCAGCTCAATAACAAACAAACAAACAACCCAATCCAAAAATGGGTAGAAGACCTAAATAGACATTTCTCCAAAGAAGATATACAGACTGCCAACAAACACATGAAAGAATGCTCAACATCATTAATCATTAGAGAAATGCAAATCAAAACTACTATGAGATATCATCTCACACCAGTCAGAATGGCCATCATCAAAAAATCTAGAAACAATAAATGCTGGAGAGGGTGTGGAGAAAAGGGAACCCTCTTGCACTGCTGGTGGGAATGTGAATTGGTTCAGCCACTATGGAGAACAGTATGGAGGTTCCTTAAAAAACTACAAATAGAACTACCATATGACCCAGCAATCCCACTACTGGGCATATACCCTGAGAAAACCGAAATTCAAAAAGAGTCATGTACCAAAATGTTCATTGCAGCTCTATTTACAATAGCCCAGAGATGGAAACAACCTAAGTGCCCATCATCGTATGAATGGATAAAGAAGATGTGGCACATATATACAATGGAATATTACTCAGCCATAAAAAGAAACGAAATTGAGCTATTTGTAATGAGGTGGATAGACCTAGAGTCTGTCATACACAGTGAAGTAAGTCAGAAAGAAAAAGACAAATACCGTATGCTAACACATATATATGGAATTTAAGAAAAAAAAAAATGTCATGAAGAACCTAGGGGTAAGGCAGGAATAAAGACGCAGACCTCCTAGAGAACGGACTTGAGGTTATGGGGAGGGGGAAGGGTGAGCTGTGACGGGACGAGAGAGAGTCATGGACATATACACACTAACAAACGTAGTAAGGTAGATAGCTAGTGGGAAGCAGCCGCATGGCA
The DNA here is from genome assembly GCF_003676395.1 of Aethalodelphis obliquidens. NCBI lineage: Eukaryota > Metazoa > Chordata > Mammalia > Artiodactyla > Delphinidae > Aethalodelphis > Aethalodelphis obliquidens. The sequence continues at coordinate 78,136,771 of NW_020837949.1, read as the reverse complement.
CAGGGATATTGGCTCGGTGCTTTGTGACAGCCTGGAGGGGTGGGATAGGGAGGGTGGGAGGGAGGGAGACGCAAGAGGGAAGAGATATGGGAACATATGTATATGTATAACTGATTCACTTTGTTATAAAGCAGAAACTAACACACCATTATAAAGCAATTATACCCCAATAAAGATGTTAAAAAAAAAAAGAATTATTAAGTCATGCTCTTATTGTTAGTTTGCTAATGCTATGTCAAAGAACTAAATTAAGTTTTAGATTTCAATTAAAATTCTTTTTCAAACTAGTATAAGGAGCAATTAAAGGTAAATGCCTATCCAAAATAAAAAAGTATAAACAAGGGTTCATTTCCCCTTTCTAAAGATCAGTATACTATAGGTCTGTATAATACCTATATTTATATATCAAAATCCCAGCAGGCTTTTTTTTTTAGATACTGATCCTAAAATTTATATGGAAATTCAGAGGTCCTAGAATAGCCAAAATCATATTAAAAAAGAAAAAACAAAGTTGGAGGACTTACACTATCTGATTTCAAAACTTATTATAAAACTACAAAAATCAAGGCAATGCGGTATTGAGACCTTAGTTCAGTGCTTGGTACGTAATAGGTACTCCCTAGATATCTGTCAAATAGGTATATAAATAAAAACAAATGAATGCCATTGATTAAATGCTAGGTGACTAACCAAATCCAAACATGATCAATTTGTTCTTGATTACTAGATTATTAATGAAATCCTCTACAGGAAACCTATGTAATTGACTAATATTTCTCTTAACTTGAAGTTTAGAATCAAAGTGCAATAAGAGAATAAACAACCATTTTCTCTATAGTCCAGAACACAACTCTTTTTCTTTAAAATGGTTTGCACTTAAAAAAAAAAAAGACATTGAGGGTACTGGCCTCAGGATTGGTATACAAATCAATAAAACAGAATTGGAAGTTTAAAAATAAATCCTTACATTTATGGTCAATTGTTTTTTTTTTTGCGGTACACGTGCCTCTCACTGTTGTGGCCTCTCCTGTTGTGGCGGAGCACAGGCTCAGCGGCCATGGCTCACGGGCCCAGCTGCTCTGCGGCACATGGGATCTTCCCGGACCGGGGCACGAACCCGTGTCCCCTGCATCGGCAGGCGGACTCTCAACTACTGCGCCACCAGGGAAGCCCAGGTCAATTGATTTTTGACAAAGGTGCCAAGAGTATTCAGTGGGGAAAAGGGTTGTCTCTTATACCAAATGGTGCTTGAGCAGCTGGATATCTGCATGCAAAAAATGAACTTAGATCTTTACATCACAACATTCCTCAAAATGAAGTTAAAATGTATCATAGACCTAAATTTAAGAGCTAAAACTATAAAACTATATATTTTCCAGAAGAAAAATATATGAAAAAAATCTTTGTGACTATTTGGGTTAGGCAAACTGTTCTTAGATACAACAATAAAGGCACAATCTATAGAAGAAAATAAGATTTCATTAAAAAGAAAAACTTTGTGTATAAAAGACTCCATTAAGAAAAAGACTAATCACAAAGAGAAAATATTTTCAAATTATATATTTGATAAAATACTTGTATACAAGATGTATTTAAAACAAAAGAAAAACTTCTTACAACTAACTTATCAGAAGACAAATAACTGAATTTTTCAAAATTGGTAAAGGACTTAAACAGACATTTCATCAAAAAATATATGTGAATGGCTAATGAGCACATGAAAAAATGTACAACGTCATTAGTTATAAGTAAAATGAAAGTTGTCCCTACACACCAACTTGAGTGGCTATAATTAAAAGGCCAACAATGGCAAGTGGTTGTTGAGGACGTGGAGAAATGGTTGAGCAGATGTGGAGGAACACTTAGGTAGTTTCTTCAAAAGTTAGTAGTTTCTTCAAAAGTTAAATATAGGGCTTCCCTGGTGGCGCAGTGGTTGGCGGTCCGCATGCCGATGCAGGGGACACGGGTTCGTGCCCCGGTCCAGGAAGATCCCACATGCCGCGGAGCGGCTGGGCCCATGAGCTGCAGCCGCTGAGCCCGCGTGTCCGGAGCCTGTGCTCCGCAACGGGAGAGGCCACAACGGTGGGAGGCCCAAATACCGCAAAAAAAAAAAAAAAAAAAGTTAAATATAAACTTATATACGACCCACCAATTCTCAAGAAAAGGTGATGTACCCTGCGGCTGGAGATGGGGAAAAGGATTGATAGTAAAAAGGATTAAAGGAATCTTTGGAGGGATGAAATGTTCCAAAATTGGTTGTGGTGATTCACAATTCTATAAATTAACTGAAAATTATTGAATTGTACATTTACAGTGGATGGATTTTATGATATATAAATTATACGTCAGAAAAGTTGTAAAAAGCAACATAATTTTTAATTACAATGACCTAAAAAAAAGAACATTATGCAAATAAGAATTACATTTATTCCAAAGTAGATAATTTATACCAGTATGATTTGGGGAGGAGGGGCAGGGACATGGTGTTTCGATGGGGGGACAGCAGAAGGGAATGATATTAGATGATAGCACTGAGATTGTGGTGAATTACAAAATGCTTTCTTATCCTTCCCCTCTTCTAGCTGACCTCCTTTTTCTGTTGGTATCTTTCACACATTCTTGTTCTACAATTATACAAGAAGCCAAGCACAGGTCAAGGGATGTCACCTTGTATTTTTAAGTAGAGGGGCCCAAAAGGTTAACTTTTGCATCGGCATTTGAACTCATTCCTAACAAATAAGTCAATCAAGATGAGAATATTATGTGAGCAGATGCGTATCAGCATTAAAAGAATAAAACAAAACAAAACTGTTGTTATGTCATACTGATCAATATTTTTTAAAAGTTACTGACATATAAAGGTTTATGCTTGTTTGACATTTCTGTTATTCTGTAATGAGTTACAGAATATTTGAGATACACATTATTGTAAATTATATAAAAGATGATTTGAAATATCTTAGACATAAAGCTTAAACCTTTAAATATTAGGTATCAAATTCCATATGAAAAAGATAGAAAATAATAATTGTTTTGCCTCTAAATACTTCAATAAAATTCCTTTAAGTTTCATTATTAAAAACTATGAAACGGAATTTAAAAAGATGAACTTTAAAATTAAGGAAATCAAAATAGAAATATAATAGAAAGAATAATAAAATCTAAAAGCTTGTTCTTCAAAAATACCAGTAAAACAAATGCAGATAATCCTGTTCAAGTTCTAATAAAGGCAAAAGAGAGAGAAAATATATACAAAATTTTTAAAAACACTGAAACATAAAGAAGAGACTTTAAAAAAATTGAGATTGCCACATGTTACTAGGTAATGAACCTGAAACACAGGGAAAACATATGACTTTGTAGCAAAGAAGAAATGACCAAAATCGGCCCAAGAGGAAGTAAAAAACTTCAATCTAGGAAGTACTAAAAAAAGAAATGGGGAATAATTCAAAGCACTATCACTGAAAAAAAAAGGCATTTAACCTTTAAAAAACATAATAATCGCCATGTTATTGAAATTTTCCCAGGCCTAGAAAAAGTTTCTCATTTTATTTTATAAGATCAGCTTGACTTTTATAACAAAACACAACATGAAACACCAAAAAGACACTTACAGAACAATCCCCCTAATGAATATATATGCAAAATTCTGAGGTATTTGTTAACCAAGTTTAAAGTTGTGAAGCAACAAAACTCCATATCAAAAGAAGTGTTAAGTAAAGACAAAAAAGACATAATCGAATCCATTCTGCTGCAATAAGCCCTTCAAGAGAAAGGTTGTGTATAAATGACCATTAATTTGTACATTGGGGTTTCCAATGAAAGGAAATGCACCATAACAATGGGATAAAATAAGATTGGAAAAAATTAAGGAAACAAATCAGTGGCATTCTAACAATGTAATCCGTATTAAATATCTTTCTCTTAAGAAATATCTCTGACCATAGTGTTGATTTGTCCTTACTAAGCTAGGATCAAACATGATTAGGCAAAGAATCCCTGAACCACCCTGACTGCTTCTATGTGGAAATATTTTCTTCCTTTAAACACCTAGAATCTTCTTTAGCCTCATTTTCCCTATCAACCTTCAAACACATATACTACCAATCAGTTATTCACTGACTATAAGTATAGTAACTGAATACCTGGCTATTTATTCAAAGCTATATACATTTACATCTTTTGTATCTTGAACATCCTTTTAATAGCGTGGAATGAACAACTGTATCTATTGCTATAGGAATATGTTCAAATACCAGGAAACCAGTAGGGAGAGGTTATCTAAAGGAAGCTTCTCATTTTTTTCTTAAAAAAATCTCCAAATTACACTCCACAATTAAGATCAAACTTGTAGTTACAACTTCTTTAGCTCTTTTTATGTGGTTTAGTGTTTGGTGCTTCTGAAGAATAGGAGGGAAGGCAATAAAAATGAAGATTGATTTTAATTCCCACCTACTTCTCTAAAGAAAAAACTAGCTAAACCTGTTTTAGAATGTAGAGGGCTTTTCTCAGTAAAGACTAAGAGAAAAATTACAGCCTTAAATCTGATCTTCACTGTAACCACTGTCCACGTGATAGGCATGCGGAAGGTAGACATAAGATACTGGCTCTGCACTGATTTATTTTAGTGAAGGAGGTATTCATTTAAACAGAAGTGGTAGGTGTTTCTGTAGAAGTGTATACTCAAAATGTTAGATAAAAAAAGGGTGCTTAGTGCCACTGTGGTGCAGAAAGGAAAGGTTTCCCAGAGGAAAAGATGGTTGAGTTGAACCTTGAAGGAAGGGGAGGATTTGAGCCACTGGAGAGCATGTATTGCAACATGGACGAAGTCCAAAGAGGAAGTCAAACGGCATCTGACTATTTACAGGCGGACTCTGCCTTCTTGTTCTCTGCCTTGTGTTGCCTACTGTTAAATACACAGGATCCTTCCTTTAAAAGAATGTGGTCCTGCACCGTGTGGTTTTAATCCATTAATATAAAATTCAGGCCAGGGTGGGTATAAGTGTGTGCGTGCTGGTGTCTGTTCACGTAAAGATGCCTTCTGCTTTAGCGAATATGTGCTTTTAAAAGGATTTGGAAATAGTCCAATCTTTTTTGCTGACTCTGTTGTCTGCATAGAGAATTAGGAAAGACAGTGTTGGTCCTGCTAGATTTTATCGTAATCTTCACGTGGATCCTTTTATTACTTAATGTTCTTTAGGAATGGGCCAGAAAGGGATGCCAGAGTGGGTTTTTTCCTCTCTTTTCTTTTATTGGACTGCTCATATATACAATACACTTACAAACAGCAGGTTTTAATCTATCTCTTTGAAAGAGTGACCTTAAAAGTGACTGTGCTTTTAAATTAGATGCTCTGCTTGTAAGAGGGACCTAATATTTATATGTATGTGTGTACGTGTGTGTGTGTGTGTGTGTGTGTGTGTAATGTCCAAGCCTCTGCAGGTGGAATGCTGCATGAGAGTCCTATAGGGCCAAAGGCTAGGTTTTAAATATTAGTTAAATATGAAGCTCTATTTCAGGGATTTTTCAAAAAAACTGTGCAGTTGCAAATATCGGTCAATAAATTGTTGCAACTAGAAAACTGAACACCAAATTTAATTTCAGATAAATCTGTGATGATTTTCACAAGCAATTTAACTATGTAGAGTAATGATAATATGCTAACATTTTCCAAAAATGACAGGTAAATGTTTGCACCTGGTTGTCTTTTCTCCTCCCAAGGATCATATATTCTTACAAAATGTTTCCTGATTTGAAAATGCCTGCACATATCTAAAGGATAGATTGTGGCCTTTAGTAACATAATGAGTTCTTTAGGATTTACTTCATATAATCTCATCTTTTCCCTTTTGTACTCTGCATACTTAACACTCACATGCTAATATTAGCACCAATGCCTTAGGCCTAAATAGCAATAATTACTGGATGACACACTGGCTTCTATTTAAGTTGACAACTCAATAACTTGACATATGCATTACATCTCTATTACACTGGAATCTAAATGGTACTTTATAAAGCATTCCTTTTATATTTAGTTCACTGACTGATGAGACTAGAGCTTATGCTCATCATGTGTCTATTAAAGACTAGTGGATGTGTCATTATTTCTAAGACCTTGCCAGTGTTAGATAATGGAATCATGGAAAGCTGTGTTTACAGAGGAATGTTGGGGTTTTGATAATATGTGTTTCTTGGACAAGAAAAAGTCAAAGACATTTTTATAGTTTTTTAACATGTAGTATAAACGGTTCTTCTAAGTAGAAAATGTCATACCTGAGAAATTCAGTCTGGAGTATAAGATACATACTTTTTTTTTTCCCCACAGATGTTTATGTTTTAGGAAGTTTTGTTATGGTAGCATTTCAATTATCAATATGTAGAGCATAATAAGTATAAAACATGTATATCTGCTTTTGTTACCTAAACCTCACACGGTTTGGAATATTTCAATGCATTCTACAATACAATATAAATGGAGTTTAAAATATGAACATTGTTTCTCCCTTTCACTCCTCTCCTGCCTTTAATCCTCTCTTCACCTGAATGCTCCTCATTTCTCTTCTTTTGCCTCCAAAAGACATTAGGCTGCGGTAGTAATGAAGGCAGGCATAGGGTTTATGTGGAGTGAGGGAGGCAGTGAGTGTGGGCAGACGTGGCCAGTAATGACAGCCATGCAGACACTGTGTGTCAGAGTGAAGTGGTGAAGGCAGCCTTCAGATCCTTCAAGGGGATTTAACAAATATGTAAATATATTAAGGATATTGGAAACTAAGTTTCTCGATGACAGAAAATGAAGGTACAAACATTAGAAGATTTTGACACTGGAACATCACATTAATAATGAATTTATCAACTTCTAAGTACCACTCTCCACTAAAAAGCACCAGATACTGTTAGAGAAATAGCTGATTTTAGTACTGGGGCAGAAACAAGTATAATATGAGCCAGAAATATCTTGTTGAGATAGTAAGGAACGAATCAAAGAAAAATGGGAGTATAATAAAAGGATGTATAAGCCAGTTTTCAGGGGTTCTCATTGGCCAAACAGAGATCAATCTAACCATTTATTTAGATAATGACATTAACAGACTGAATATAAGAGGAATCAATGAATACACAGATATAAATAAGCAAATCCATAAATAAATGGAAAGTAGTACAAGTAGAAGTAACGAAGAACCACTGAAATGAAACTTAGAAAGGTTTTGTGTGTGAACGGTACACAGGTGTTGTTTGCATTCTTCTTGCTACTTTTCAGAAGTTTGAAATTATTTCAAAATAAAATTAATGTTCTGAATATGAAAAAATATATTTTTCATATTTCTTTCTAAATGCTTTAAAAAATAATGTTATTGACGTAGAATTGATATACAAAAAAACCTGCACGTACTTATTGTATACCATTTGATGAATCTGGACATATAATATACCTCCATGAAACTATTATCACCATCAAGTTAGTAAATATATCATCACCTCCAAAAGTTTCCTCCTGTCCCAGTTTTGTGTAGGCGTGTGTGTTAAGAATACCTAACATGAAATCTATCCACTTAACAAATTTTTAAGTGAACATTACAGTATTGTTAAGTATAAATGCATTTTTTGAGAGGTATATTTTTAACCTGTTTCATTTGGGTGATATACAACTTAGGTTTTGCCTAATTTCCAGCATATGCTCACATAGAAACTTCGCATGACATACTAATAGAGATATAAGATCAGCAACTATGGGAGGAGTGCTTTTGAACTTCCCTTTTATTTCCTTTGACCCGGACACCTGCATCCTGGATGGTATCTTTCTAAGTTCGTCATGACAGTGCAATAGGAAACGGCCATCTTATCAAACTTCCTGGAAATCCTTCTTTCCCAAAGAAAACAAGGACAAACCTCACTTAAGCAAACGTTCCCTTCACAGTGCTTCGCTCAGTGGCCTCCAAAAGTGAATTTGTTAACAGATACCCTGAAGAGATGGTAGTTTTGTGGCAAAAGACGACACTATATCCATATTTATTAACTGCCCTTCAAACAGAGTAGCAATTTCCCCTGAGACTGTGCTCTCACAAACAACAAAATATAATGTCCAATGCTTCACAGAAGACATGTCATTAACCGCAGAAAACTGCAGAACTATCTATCATGTGGTCTGCCTACTGTGTCCTATTTTTTTTTTTTTTTTTTGCTGATGCCAAACGAACACACAATTTCCCAGAAGCAAATAAATGAACACCACAAAGAATGAGTACAGAACACAGTTCACGTACTTCTTCGAAAGGAAGAAGGAAGCAGGACGAGGCCAAAGAGAGAAAAAAAGGGCTGAAGGGCACAGTGGGGCAAAATGATGCAAGAGGACTGATGGGCCTTTGGAAGCATTTATGAATCAATCACTAAGGCAGATCAGCTACAACATTTATCTGTGCTGACAGTATTTATTGACCAGTAAAACAGCCAAAGAATAGTCTGAAAATTATCAAAATGTATCTAAATGACAGAGGCCAAAAGATCATCCATTTCCCTGAAAAGCTTTATGGGAATATTGTTTCATTAATTTAAATTCATATTAATTCCACATATCCGTAGGCGAGTACCTACTATTCCCCCAATACTGTAAGAAATAGTGAAGCATATATGAGGATGAATATGGTATAACCTCTGACAGCAGAAAGCTGAACGTCTAGGCGACGGCATTACTCTGGTACAAGGCAGAATATGATACATTACTTTGGGTTCTGGTTGCTTGCTCTTTGGAGTCAAATATTTCCAAGAAAATGACACAGGAAGTCAGCGTAAAACTTGATCAAATCTGTACATGTTTGCAAAAAAAAAAAAAAAAAAAAAAAGGGACCTGAGGGGATAACAGATAAGTTTGGGTGGGGACTACAGAGGATCCCATGGTAGGGTCAAAAATGTCTCTTTCCATGGTAGGCTGGGAAGGATTATTAAGGTCAAGCATCAGAATCAGAGGGTCCCCAAGTCTGAAAGCAACTGTGGAGTTATGGTTTGCAAGGAGAATGGGAGAGAAACAGTACGTGGAAGAGAAAGTGGGCAGAATCAAGGGGAAAAAAAAAATCCTGCCTACTTCAGTGTCTGCCTAAGACCAGCCCTGATATCACATCTGTTACATTCACACAGAGCTGATAAGGGAACAGACCTCCTCCATCCCTCACACTCCTAGCTTACATGCAGCCCCGATGCCATCAATGCCTTAACAAAGCTCTGTTGTTCAGGCCAGCATTTTCCTTCCCTCCTTATGTTTTTATTTTATTATTGTTATTATTATTTGGGTTTATACGTGTTACTTGCTATACACTGAGCAGTGCAAGTTGGTATTTGGATTTCATGTGTCTCTGGAGAGCACTTGCTCAGCACAAAGGAGAAGGAGAAGAAAAGCTATGTAACGTTTTCTGTCAAAAAGCCTCCCTGCTCAAAGTTTAGACTCACCTGGAAAGAGACCTGCTTACAAAAATATATGGAATTTCCAATATTATGATTCACACGGTCTGTGTTAGAATAATAAATAACAACCTAGAGCAGGAAATTTATTTTTCTCTTGATATTTGCAGTGATTTTTTAATGGCTTTCTCTGAGCACTTGGTTTATTAACTATAACTCTTAAAAGCAGAGATGATTTTTAGAAAAAATGAATCATGGGCAAAAATGTAATGAAAAGAAAATTACATAAGGCTTTGAAGTGCCAAAAAACAGCAAACCCAACAGAGGTTGTTTGTGAAAATATAACTGTAATATCCTGAATTTGATCATAACAAATCTGCACAACCCTCCTTTTGAGTGAGCCAGGAAAATTTTAACTCTAGGAAGTCTTTGGGAAAAAGAAATTTGTTCATTAAAAGGTACTCAGGTTAATGTTTATTCCTTATCCTCTCCTTTCCTAAAAGTCATCCATTTTTAAGTTGGTTTGAAGCAGTTTACACGTTATCATTAGTAATAGTTACCACTGTTGAGTGATAATTATTCTATCTGGCATTATGTAAAAGGTTTTACTACATATGAATTACCATGATATAACTTCAAGCAGCCTCAAATGCATATGTGTACCAACTGTGAGAAATAGTTTGTTCAACTACAGAAGAGTGTAAAACAGTTTGGGAAACAGTTGTTTTGAAAAACTGTTTTAAGGAATTTGAGCAAATTATTTCTGTTTTGAGCAATGCTAAACTTAACCACTTTTCCAGATATCTTCTCTTGATTAAAATTTGAGGGCAACCATAAGGTTTTAAGACTATATGGTTTAAATAAAAAAAGACTATAACTGCTTTCTATAGAATAGATATAGAATGTACGATTTCTCCTAGAAAATATGAGCTTCCACTATATTTCCTATATTCTGCTCACATGATCCATACTTGTCATTTTATTTTAAAATGACATCAATGTATAATACATGTATACATTATACATTGTATAACACATACAGGAGTTCTAGAACTTGGTACACTGGACATTTCTTTAAGTGTTCTATGTTGGGTATTTCATTAAATGCATACCTATATACTTGTATACTATATAAATAAATATATAATATGCTTAATTAATATGTCTATATTATATGTTTATATATGTATATATATATAAATTCTTTTAGAATATTAAATATAGTAATCCATAGTAATCCATAGTCTATTAGCTTCCAGCATTGCTGCCAAAAAGTCAGAGGACACGCTGATTCTTGATTCTTTATGTGTCAATTTTTCTCTCTTTGGAGGTATATAGAATTGTCTCTTTGTTCCCCATTATTCCAAAATTTTACCATGATGTGCACAGGTGGAGGTCTATTTGCATTCACTGTGCTGGCATCTGATGAGGTCTTTAAACCTGAAAACACAGCCTTCAGTTACTGGAAATTTTCTTAAAAGACTTATTTGATGATTTCTTTTCCTCTGTTTTTATCTGTTCTGTTCTTACAGAACTATTACTATTTGGATTTTGCACTCTTTTGAATGCTCCTCTTATTCTCTTTTCTTATCTGAATATCCCTTTGAAATAGTACCCTGTTGTTAATTCATAGTCCTTTATATCTCTGGGGAAAGACAATCCTGAGCATGCAATCTTTTTACCTCAATTTGCTAACATAAAAATGGGCTTTGGGCCTGGACACTTCCTCTCCAAGAGATAAAAGGTCTTCCGAGCCTAGGCTGGGCTTATTGCCTGTGGGAATATCTTTCCCTGGTTCATACTTAAGGTGTACTCCTTTGTTCTGCTTAAGTACATGCATCAGTGGCCCTTAGGAAGACCCTCAGCTTTCTATATTTCAGACTACACAGAGGAGAGGCTGAAGTGCTTCTACGGGAGCACAAAGTGGGTTGTGTACATCTCTACCACCCATGCGGGCTGCAGATGCTTTGTCTGTACCACCAGAGCCTGTTGTGCACGTCATCTGTGCTCAGTGACCTCAAATCACGCTCTAGTCTCTCCAAACTGGACGGCACCCTTTGGTCACTCAGTGAAGGAGGTCACAAAATCTTTCTAAGGATACCAATGATGTTTACTTTTCGAAATTTACGTTTCCCTATGTACTTTGTTTCCTCTGTTAGCTTATTTGTTCTGTTCACTAAATTCCATCTTGAAGAAATTTCTCAGATATCTGTTCATCATTAGTTGTCTACTTATATTCAAGAGTAGGGGACTAAGATGCTGTTTGGAAGTTCTGAGCATGTGGGTATGGGTGGTCAACTGTGGGTTTCACTGAAAAATGATCTGACTGGGCCATTTTCATTGGAAAATCCCTATGTCAGGATCTTTATGCTTTGCCGTTTGGTGTGGTCAGGTTCTCCACACTCTTCAGTCTTCTGCCTGAGAACTAAGAGAAAGAAGGTGGCTGAGCAGAGGGTATGTCTCAGCCTTTTCTATAAATATACATACATTTAGTTAGTGCTTCACACTCAACTATACCTAGCATGTACCAGTTCAGAGATCTTCTGCTTCATTCTCTCTAGAAAACAAGCCTCCATTCTCCTGTCAGGATGGGACTATAACTTGGCTACTTAGAGTAGGGTAAAAAATTGGGGCAATTACATGCTCTATGAACAGCCTTTTAACCAATCTTTCCTCTGGTAACAGCCTCTCTCTATTCAACTGACATCTAGAGATACCTAGTGACACCAATTCCTGAGCTTTGGGGGATTTTGCAGTACAAATTGGATTTGACCTGTTCTTTTGAACTGCTGCTTTAAGATTCAGCTTTCTTGAGTCTGTTATGTCAGTTTTCCGCGCCCCATGCAGTGGAAACGCAGAGTTGTAACCACTGGACCACCAGGGAAGCTCCCTTTTTTTCTTCTCTTGTGTTCATTCTATTCTTGTGAATCTAGACCTCTGTTGTCATGTTACTGGGGTTTTATGAGGGAGTGAAATTAATATATATATATATATATGCACTCCACCATTACCTGAGATTTTACAGCTATCCATTTTGTGATGAACATTTCAAATTATATATTGTGTCATTTTTTAAATCGGGTTTCAAAATCATAATAACGGTGACACTAACATCTGAATGAAAATTTTAGTTCATCTTTGATTGGAGGTTATTAGCAGATGTGTCCACCTTATGACATATATTGTACTATCAACACATACATGACACAATGAACTGTGTGGAGGGAGTGGCCTGTAGTAGGGTAGAAGGGTGAACTGATTTGAAATCAGAGTAGGAATGCCAGTGGGAATTATATTTATTTGGGTTCAGGCAAGAAAACACTGCCACTTTCAGGATTTGGAGAACTGAGGGTATAATATAGGAATCAGGTCTCGAAGGAATGTTAGAAGAATTGGAGGAGCAAAGGTTAAGGAACAGCAGCTGGAACATCAGGGAAGGAACTACTGAAGATCTCAGCTTGAGGCACAAAAACTGGGTAGTTCTTAAAAGCTTATAGAAAAACTACTTCACTTCTCAAGAATACCTGAAAAGCACCTATTAATTCTCTCATTGTGCCATAGTGAAGTGGGTGATCCTCAAGTACAGCCCGAGAACCCTCTGTGAATGTGTGGCCACCTCCATGATACAACTCTCCAGCATATTTCTCCTCTTCTGCCTTTCAAATTGTACTTGTGTTCCTTTTACTGGCTAACTACAAATGTGAACCACAGAGAGAAGGGGATTCTTGTCTGAGTGCAAAGGGAAACTTGGAAGGGGTGTTAGTAAAGTTGAATCAGCAACAGATGATCCACCTACAACATAAAAATATTGTATCTGTTCAATCAAATCCTGTGTTATGGACTTATTTGCAATGGTATTTGTGGGAATTTACGATGACAGGACATACCTAGAGGGCAGAGATAGACTGAGGAAAGCTGAGTGAAGGTGAGGATATAAACCAAAGTATTTCCCTCATGTACCAGGTTCCACGTAACGTATTAAGTATAACTACATTTTAATGTCAGTTTTGAGGACTACAGCAAAACAAACAAAAGCCAACTACTACCAGCAATCTGAAGTGCCAAAAAAAAAAAAAAAAGACTGTTAAGAAAGGAAAAAGTAAAAATGAGCAGCCATCTTACCTCCAGAATATGGTCTAATACTCACCACTAAGCCATGCAATTCTCCCATTGAGCAAAAATAAGCTCACAGAATGCCAACTTCAGACAAGATTACTTTGAGTCCATGACAAAGTGAGACAAAACAAAGCCAGTCCACTATTTTGTCAAAGCCCAGACAAAAACAAGGTCACTGTGCCAATCACAAAATACAGTCATAGTTTTATCCTCATCCTAACCTCTTCTCCAAACAAATAAAATGCATTGAAATACAATCATAATATTGTCCCACTTTCTCTCAGCATCCAATTTACAGCACCAGCCCCCTCACTGCGGTTTCCTTAAGCCCTCCCCTAAATTACCCACAAAAAGCCCCCAAATTTCTATAATAGATTCTTTCTAACACCCTCTTACTTTGACACTACATGATTACTCATTGTGACAGTTAATGTGTCAACCTGGCTAGGTGCCCAGTTATTTGGCCAAACACCAGTCTATAGATATTACCCTGAAGCTATTTAAGATATTACTAACATTTTGGTATTTCCCTGGTGTCGCAGTGCTTAAGAATCTGCCTGCCAATGCAGGGGACACTGGTTCGATCCCTGGTCGGGGAAGATCCCACATGCCGCAGAGCAACTAAGCCCGTGCGCCACAACTACTGAGCCTGCGCTCTAGAGCCCGCAAGCCACAACTACTGGACCCCACAAGCCACAACTACTGAAGCCCATGTGCCTAGAGCCCGTGCTCTGCAACAAGAGAAGCCACTGCAATGAGAAGCCTGTGCACCACAACGAAGAGTAGCCCCCTGCTCGCCGCAACTGGAGAAAGCCCAAGTGCGGCAAATAAATAAATAAATAAAAATAAATAAATTAATTAATTAAAAAAAAGATATTACTAACATTTAAATCTGTAGACTTTGAGTAAAGCAGATTACTCTCTATAATGAGGGTGGGCCTTGTCCCATGATGTTCTCTCTGCTGTAATAAACTCAATGTGTTTAATTATATAGGTGTGTTCCTGGTAGTCTTTCTCTGAAGGCTGTTGACCCTGTCCTGTCCTGCATGAGTTCTCACATGTAGCCGAAAGAGAAAAGGGAAGGATATCCTGCATTTCTATTTAAGAAAATAAACTGGAAAATCAGGGCATTTTTTCTCGTAGTTTTTAAATTTTCTCTTTCATAAAAAGAGAATACTGAATATTTGAAAACTACACCCAATCTATAATGTTTTACACAATCAGTGAAGACTTTCGAACACATTTCAAGTATCAAATCTATTTAAATATATCATTTTAAAGAAGGTTCTGTCAAATATTGGTTACTTTCAGTTAATAAAATATGCATTAGTTCTTTTCGTTTTGTCAAGTCTAATGAAAATATTGTTAAAAAGATAAATAGCGATGTTAAAAGTACCTCCCACAGAATTACAGATTTCTCTGCAAGATTTGTGCTTTTTCCTCTCAAAACTTCAGCAACATTACAGGAATAGCACAACTTACTGAATATTGTTTATTGTATTTCCTATGACCTGGACATCATTTTTTTTTCCTTTACTTGTACTTCCTGTACCAGAATTTGGACAGTTTGTAATTTTCCACTCTTTCACAGCACATGAAAAAAAAAATTTATGAGGATCTTGAGTGTTAAGTCTTGTGACGAAAATCAGTCCTAATGGGAAATTGGTGAGTTCATTTACAACCAGGAAACCATTAAGGAAATTCTGTGTTTCAAGAAATCCCATTTGGTCATATGTTAGTGACCAGGCTAGTGATTAAATCACCCTTTACATAACCCTCAGGAAAAAAAAAATGCTTTTATACATACATGGCTCAGTGCCCTACAACCCAGGCTATGATCTTATCAGCCCTTGCAAACAGATCAAGGACAGATATGATCTACATTTGGATGGAAACATTCCAAGAAAAACCCAGGTGCTATAGGAAGTGATATGGGTGATACAGTAGGTGGTGATCTTTCCTCTGAGTCAGTTCTAGACCAATTACCCAGCATGGGGCAAGGCAGCAGCAGTGTCGATTGACGACTTGTCACAAAACTTAGTTCTCTATGGTGCACAGTTTCTTATAGTTGAACGAAACATTTTTTTAAATGCCAATATATTTTGTCTCCCAGGCAAATTTTTATATAAAATTATATCTTGTGCTTTTGCTTATTCTCTCCATATTTAAAGAATTTTAGCTGTGAGTACTACTAAGGATCTCAAAGGATTCTTAGGATCATTTGACCCAAGCCTTAATTTTATAATTAAGGAAGAGATTATTTACGTGAGTTGCAGAATTGGGACTTGGACCAGGTTTTCTGACATCTAGTTTTGCTAATCTCACTCTTGCTGTTTCTCTTTTATTTTACACTCTCTCCTGTGATCTTAACAATTTATTTGTTAGTTCACAACAAATGTTTTGTAGTTAATGAATAAATAAAAAACACTCTTACGTTCTTCAAAATTAAGCACTACCAGAATATTGTTTTTTTCTTTGTCCTTTTTTTAAAATTTAGCAGACACATAACAAGCATATACTAGATTTTTTGTGAACTTCAGATTCTAGTAGTATCACCAATGATTTCCAAACATTTATTTTGGAAATCAAACAATTCCAAATTTGTGGAACTTCAGATTCTAGTAGTATCACCAATGATTTCCAAACATTTATTTTGGAAATCAAACAATATAACTGTTCTTATGCACTTTGGTAGCCTTATTTATTGAATCATTAGTTTCTTCTTTTAAGGAAAATCTACAGTAAGTCAATTTTAACATTGAGATTTCTATTAAAGAACAATAAAGATGTCTAGGAAGAGATAAATCATCATGCATTGGTTATATATACAAATTGTGATATTGTAATAAATATTAGGACAAGTTGGAAAATAATGCCACTGACCAGCTGCTACTGATTGGATAAAAAAAATGCAAGGAAAGAAATTTCATCACTGAAACTATGGAGAGATGCTACATTCAATCAAGATTAGAAAGCAATTCAGTCATTTTGTATACAGTTGTCAGGAAAGAGGATAGAAGTGATGGAATTCCTTACTGTTAAAAAGCAAAGACTTGCTTTTATTCCAATATGATGGAAGTAAGTGAATGGTACACTGACTATAGCTGAAAGCATTTTCATCTATCCCAAACTGTGAGCCAGTCTGACACACCCATACATCTTATTTACTAAAGCAAACAGTCAAATGGATAATTTTTAACTATTTCTTTGTAAATTACCTAGCTTCTTTATAAATCACCCATACCTCTCAGTGCTTATGTCATTTTCTCGTTTGTTCCAACTCAAATAACAGTTTCTGCATATTTCCAAATCCCCATCTCAGCAACCTGTGGCTCTGGGTCCCTGATTTCATCTCTGACTAGTACTGTTGTTTTTTTGTGTGTTGTTTTTTTGAATCATGCTATGTTCAGTGGTCTCTGGCTTGATTTTAGGCACCCAGGAAGCATCAGCTACAAGACTTCTGGTCTTGTAAACCTCAATCCCTGAGCCCAGTCAATGGTTAGTACACAGCCCACCTCAAAATGTGCCTGAACTTGGCTTTGTGTATTTGGCTCCTTGATTACCATTCTGCACAACTGGTCTAGTTTCTATGGGCCAAACAACAATATGGCAGACATGTAGAGACAGGCAATTTTTGAAAGTCCTTTAAAGTGATAAGTGGTTTACTTAACGATATGTATTAGATAATAAGAAAGAATTCAGAGATTTGGATTTGGAATCCATACCTATGTTAGGTAGCATCTTACCTTGAAACTGTATTTCACATTACAGCAGAAACATCTTAACTGGGATGACTAAATTCTACTTAAATAAAGCCTATTTTTCAGTATAGTTTTTCAGAGATATTATTAGTCACTTTTAATAAAAATAACCTGCACATTTCCTTACCATTCCTGGGATTGCCCACAGGAGTTTTATATTAGAATAAGAATTAGAAGTAATTTATATTACTTCTAATATATAATTTATAAACCTATAAGGAAGGTAGGTCACTGCAAAAGTGGTGAGAGATGGTAAAAGAGAATGAGTGAGAGCCTTAAAAAGGCACAATTCTGAAGCTCTCCATTGTCTTATCTTACTGAGAGATAGGATACTGAGATACTGAGAGATAGGATTGCATGATGGTTATATCCATAATCTCTGGACTTAATTCATGGCTTCACCACATGTTAGTTATGTGATTCTGAGTTCTCATAATGTTAGCTTTCTTAAATGTGAATGGGGTAAAAGTAGTATTGAATTCTTAGAGATGTTATGAGGATTAATAAATAAATACAGAACAAGCACTGAATAAACATTAATAACCATGACAACGGTTACTGTCAGTGGTTAATACCCATTACAATAACTTTATTGTACAACAGCATATTTGACACTGATGATTTTGCCATAATTTTTGTGGCCATATTTCTATAAACCACATACATAGGCTTCAAAACCAGAACAAGTAACAGATTTTCCATATCTCATTATAAAAAGAAAGATATCTTACAGTCTATAGATCTAAGCACATTAATTTCATTGTAAATAAACTTATGACACAAAACTAGCATTATTTTCAACATTTCAAAATGTCCCATGTATATTATTTATAAGAATTAAGTATACTCAATTACAATGAAAAACAAAGATGACTCTATAGTTTCTCTAAGTACTCCAATTGTTACATCTCCAGTCATATTCCTTCTCTCTACAATTATTATAAAGTGATCAAATTTTAAATATTTTATATCTACTATATTTTTTATGAAAATGGAGCCATAATAGAAAAAAATTAGGTGATTAAGTTGCCAATAAATATTTAGCTCTGATTAAATAAAAGTAGACTCTTTTGCCATTACCCACTAGAGTTTGGAATACTTTTTCATAACTGCATCTGTACCAAATCATGAATAAATATTACAGATACATTTGCTCTCTTGATGAGCAGTTACAACTCCCATTAAAAGGAATGGAAAATACATCTGCAAATCCTATCTCTTTATCAGATCTCAGTGCCAAAAAACTAGATGTGTTCTGGTGATAACATTCCACATGGAAGAAAAAAATAAGCCTCGTATTTGGAAATCATCTGATCAGAAAAAAATTCTATGGTTTTATATTTTTATAAATATACAAAGGTTGAGACTGTGTCAAAAAAACATTTTCCTCCTAAGCACACCAAGATATGTCCTTCTATAAAATAAGGGATTTATTGTAGCCACTTTTTTCCTAATAATTCTAAATAGCACCATAATTAGTCTCAGAAGAAGTGGACTTTCTCAAGAAACTGAAATGTTAATCTTGGATATCATCTATTATATTAAAAAATTTTCTTCTAGGAATATTTTGTATATTATTAAGTAGTTGCATTATTTATTCAATTATATTTTTCATCTGAGCTTAGAGGATTATATTGGTCTTGAATGTAGATATAATTACTTATTATATATATATTGATAATTACCACATATATATATTACCATAATATATACATTACTAGAAGGAACTTTATACATATAAAGCTACTGAGAGTCAGAAAGTTTAAGTGATTTGGCCAAGGTGACAGAGTCAAAGAAAGGATTCAAATTTTTATAGTTACTTGTAAATATAAACACTGTAAAAAACCAACTCTGAACAGCAGAGCGTCTTCTGGTGTTTTACTATGCAGCGGATAAGCTTGAATAATATTTCCTACAAGTCCCAGAAGTGGCAATGAAGTAGGGAGCCTCAATGGGGTCCTCAATGCTGCTCTGCCATATTTCTGATACATTAATCAGCACGTTTCTCACATTTCAGTTTCAATTTACTTTTCTAATCATCTCAGATACTTCCATCCTAAAATACACAGTCAACCGGTCAACAAACCAAAAACCCAAACAAAACCCAGGTTAAAAAATGAACAAAAGGTTAAAAACTAAAAATCAAACAAACAAACACTTTTCCAATTCCACATTCTCCCTCATTGTCTTGTTTCTTGCCTCTTTTTCACAACCATCCTTGTCTCTGGTGCCTTTGCCTCCCCTTCACTCGCCATCTTCAGAACAAAATTCCCCCGCCCCCAACACTCTAGTCAATGGGTTTTATCGATTGATATTACTATACCGATTGAACGTCTAACAATATTCTTACTGTACTTGAGCCCACAACATCATTTGACATGTCTGATCATCTTCCAAGTCTCTTACTTGATTTCTATTATAGCACACTACTAATTTCCTCCAGCTACTCGTTTCATTTTTACCTATCTTTCTTTTAAAGGTGGGAGGCACCTTTCCTATACTCTATTCACTGACTGAACAGTCTCACCTATTTTATGATCTTAATTTTCACCTATACTCAAACAGATGTTGAAAGCCCAGTATGTCCCAAAATCTAATATACTCTTAGATATTCTGTAAGTCAACATCTCCGAATCTGAACATATTGTCCTCAATCAAAAAACTACCTCTCCTTTTATTTGTTCATTCTATGATTCTCTCCATCCATCCAATTGTTAAGCCGACCTCTTCATTCTTTATGAATCACTAAATACATGCATTGTATATCTCCTACTAATCTCTTCACTCCTGAATTCCACCCTCATTGCCACTAATCTATTTCATGTATTCTTGCACCAAGATTATTTCTAAATTCCTCACATTTTTCTTGTTTTATCTTCACAATATTTTGCACATGACAATATGAGGGTTTTTTTTTACAGATTCAAATTAAATTATACCATTTCTCTTCATGAGATACTCCATTGGCTTCCCATTATTCAACACATAAAATCCAAATTCTTTAATAGGAGATACCTGACACTGCTTATCTGGCTCCCCATATGCTCTCCAGCTTCATCTTCTTCACCATCCTGTAACCCAACCTCCTACTTTAAGTTTTATACATTTTAAATAACTATCACTAATCCCAACACTAGATTTCTGCTCACCTTTGCACATTGTCTCTTATCCTAGAATGGTTTCTCCATTGCCATCCCCTCTCCGCTCCCAGTCATCCCTCATATGCATAACTCCTACTCATTTTAATCATTCTCTTTCTGGTCAGCTTACATATTCCTATCTCTGGAAGGCTTCTCTGCTCAACCCCCAAATCTACAATTCTAAGTTTAAAAATCCTCTCATGTGTCCCCATAGCACCCTCTGCTCTCTGCTTCCCACAACTGTATCTCAACAGAGAATATATAATAATTTCCTAATTACTTGTCTTTATTCCTCACTAGACCATAAGCTCCAAGAGGGTAGACATTTTCTGTCTCTTTCACTGTTGTATCTCCAGTGTGCAGCAAAAAGCCCAGAGCACAGAAACCAATGGATAAATGTCTGTTTGATGCATCCAGGAAAATAACAAAGCATATAACCATGCTTCACTAATTATAAAATCCATTCCCATCTACCATAATCCTGATAAAAGGCTGAATAACTTATTCCATTTAAACATTATTTTATGTCTATGAATTAAAGATGCATCATTATGGAAGAAGGAATGGATTACAATAAGTAAACAGAAAAATATGGGGACATCCTCTTTATTTATCACAGGTGTGGTCTAAGAAGTGAGGTCATTCCAGAATCTAAGCATAAATTCAGTTACCAACCAGGAAGTAAAAGTATAATTTGTAAATAACTCTACAGTGCTTGTAAACATCTTTCTTTGATGATTTTCCAAGCAATTTTACAGTTTAAATATGGTAAGTTTTTAGGAAAACGTTTGGATTCTCTGTTCTAACTTATTTGACCATGCATCTGTATTTGATAACTTCATCAGCTTGATTCTGAAAAGAGAGATTTTGGCTCCTGCAACAGCTGATATATTGTCAAATATTGAACTTACAATTTGTTTTGCACATCATTTAATGAATACTCAACTAACTTAATCCAAAATAAACATTAAGCATACAAATTTTAAAGATTTAAGATTTCTATTATTAAAAATTAGACCCAATGTCAGGAAGAGACTTTGCTATGAGGTATTAATTCATCTATTATATGTTATTTATATTGTATTGAATAGTATAAGGGAAAATGAACATCCATTCCACACTTACCAGTAGAATCAAAGTTTCTGAATGCAGCAATGAATATGAGCTTACAGAGAATGAAACACTGAAGAGACAAAGGAAGAACGAATAATGTAATGAAATTACTTTACTAAAACAGAATTGAAAATTTGATTCAGAAAATGATACTATTACAACATGAAATATTAAATTTTGGAATGCCAACTACATCATTCACAAGACCTAAAATGGATAGAGTTGCATTCTGAAGCATTATGATATAATATACAGAGGATACAGAATCTATGGCAAGTTAAGCCCATATGGTTTCTCTGAAGTTTAGATCAATTTAGATTCTTCTGGTCAACTTTATACTGTGGCAATTTTTAATCTTTAAAAAATTGGAAAAAAATGCTAAAATGTTAGAACACAAAGACATTACAAAGTAAGCACTGAATAATGTTTGCAAGTATTGATAGCACATCGATTTTTTTTTTTTTTTTGAGGTACGCGGGCCTCTCACTGTTGTGGCCTCTCCCGTTGTGGAGCACAGGCTCCGGACGTACAGGCTCAGCAGCAATGGCTCACAGGCCCAACCGCTCGTGGCATGTGGGATCTTCCCGGACCGGGGCACCAACCCGTGTCCCCTACATCGGCAGGCGGACTCTCAACCACTGCGCCACCAGGGAAGCCCAGCACATCCATTTTTAAGAAATTTTGCTACAAAATTTCAAAATGTGTTTAAAATTTTAAGGGGAAGTATTAGTTCAGGAGTAAAAATAACAGTACATTCTTAACATTTTATTCACTCCTTCCACAAGTGCTCATTTAGCACCTACAAATCAAAATATGTAGAGTAGAAGATACTAAGACAAATAAGAAAGAGCCCTGGTCTTCAAGAAACTCAAAGGCCCTCTCAAAGGAGAGATATGTAGCAGGTAAGAAGACAAACTGAGAAGCAAGAAGAACTACAACCCTGTAGCCTGTGGACAAAAAACCCCACATTCACAGAAAGACAAGATGAAAAGGCACAAGGCTATGTAGCAGATGAAGGAACAAGATAAAACACCAGAAAAACAACTAAATGAAATGGAGATAGGCAATCCTCTAGAAAAGAATTCAGAATAATGATAGTGGAGATGATCCAGGACCTCGGAAAAAGAATGGAGGCAAGATCGAGAAGATGCAAAAAATGATTAACAAAGATCTAGAAGAATTAAAGAACAAACAAACAGAGATGAACAATACAATAAATGAAATGAAAAATACACTAGAAGGAATCAACAGCAGAATAACTGAGGCAGAAGAACGGGTAAGTGACCTAGAAGACAGAATGGTGGAATTCACTGCTGTGGAACAGAATAAAGAAAAAAGAATGGAAAGAAATGAAGACAGTCTAAGAGACCTCTGGGACAACATTAAATTCAACAACATTCACATTATAGGCATCCCAGAAGGAGAAGAGAGAGAGAAAGGACCCGAGAAAATATCTGAAGAGATTATAGTCGAAAACTTCCCTAACATGGGAAAGAAAATAGCCACCCAAGTCCAGGAAGCACAGAGAGTCCAATACAGGATAAACCCAAGGAGAAACATGCCCAGACACATAGTAATCAAATTGACAAAAATTAAAGACAAAGAAAAATTATTGAAAGCAGCAAGGGGAAAACAGCAAGTAACATACAAGGGAACTCCCATAAGGCTAACAGCTGATTTCTCAGCAGAAACTCTACAAGCCAGAAGGGAGTGGCGTGATATCCTTAAAGTGATAAAAAGGAAGAACCTACAACCAAGATTACTCTACCCAGCAAGGATCTCATTCAGATTTGACGGAGAAATCAAAAGCTTTACAGACAAGCAAAAGCAAAGAGAATTCAGCACCACCAAACCAGCTCTACAACAAATGCTAAAGGAACTTCTCTAAGTGGGAAACACAAGAGAAGAAAAGGACCTACAGAAACAAACCCAAAACAATTAAGAAAATGGTCACAGGAACATACACATCAATAATTACCTTAAACATGAATGGATTAAATGCTCCAACCAAAAGACACAGGCTTGCTGAATGTATACAGAAACAAGACCCATATATATGCTGTCTACAAGAGACACACTTCAGACCTAGGGACACATACAGACTGATAGTGAGGGGATGGAAAAAGGTATTCCATGCAAATGGAAATCAAAAGAAAGCTGGAGTAGCAATACTCTATCAGATAAAATAGATTTTAAAATAAAGAATGTTACAAGAGACAAGGAAGGACACTATGTAATGATCAAGGGATCAATCCAAGAAGAAGATATAACAATTGTAAATATTTATGCACCCAACATAGGAGCACCTCAATACATAAGGCAACTGCTAACAGCTCTAAAAGAGGAAATTGACAGTAACACAATAACAGTGGGGGACTTTAACACCTCACTTACACCAATGGATAGATCATCCAAACAGAAAATTAATAAGGAAACACAAGCTTTAAATGACACAATAGACCAGAGAGATTTAATTGATATTTATAGGACATTCCATCCAAAAACAGCAGATTACACTTTCTTCTCAACTGCGCACGGAACATTCTCTAGGATAGATCACATCTTGGGTCACAAATCAAGCTTTGGTAAATTTAAGAAAACGAAATCATATCAAGCATCTTTTCTGACCACAATCCTATGGGATTAGAAATCAATTACAGGGAAAAAAACGTAAAACACACAAACACATGGAGGCTAAAAAATATGTTACTAAATAATCAAGAGATCACTGAAGACATCAAAGAGGAGCTAGTTTTTACAGAACTAGAACAAAAAATCTTAAAATTTGTATGGAGACACAAAAGACCCCAAATGGCCAAAGCAGTCTTGAGGGAAAAAAACGGAGCTGGGGGAATCAGACTCCCTGACTTCAGACTATACTACAAAGCTACAGTAATCAAGACAATATGGTACCTGCACAAAAACAGAAATATAGATCAATGGAACAGGATATAAAGCCCAGAGATAAACCCATGAACCTTGGAAAACTGGGAAAACTGGACAGCTACATGTAAAAGAATGAAGTTAGAACACTCCCTAACACCATACACAAAAATAAACTCCAAATGGCTTAGAGACCTAAATGTAAGACCAGGCACCATAAAACTCTTAGAGGAAAACATAGGAAGAACACTCCTTGACATAAATCACACCAAGATATTTTTTGAACCACCTGCTAGAGTAATGGAAATAAAGAGAAAAATAAACAAATGGGACCTAATGAAAACTTCAAAAGTTTTGCACAGCAAGGAAACCATAAAAAAGACCAAAAGACAACCCTCAGAATGGGAGAAAATATTTACAAATGAATCATCAAAGGATTAATCTCCAAAATATATAAACAGCTCATGCAGCTCAATATTAAAAAAACCAAACAACCCAATCCAAAAATGGGCAGAAGACCTAAATAGACATTTCTCCAAAGAAGACATACAAATGGCTAAGAAGCACATGAAAAGCTGCTCAACATCACTAATTATTAGAGAAATGAAAATCAAAACTACAATGAGGTATCACCTTACACCAGTTAGAATGGGCATCATCAGAAAATCTACAAACAGTAAATGCTGGAGAGGGTGTGGAGAAAAGGGAATCCTCTTGCACTGTTGGTGGGAACGTAAAGTGATACAGCCACTATGGAGAACAGTGTGGAGGTTCCTTAAAGAACTAAAAGTAGAATTACCATATGACCCAGCAATCCCACTCCTGGGCATATACCCAGAGAAAACCATAATTCCAAAAGACACATGCACCCAAATGTTCATTGCAGCATTATTTACAATAGCCAGGTCATGGAAGCAACCTAAATGCCCATCAACAGATGAATGGATAAAGAAGATGTGGCATATATATACAATGGAATATTACTCAGCCGTAAAAAGGAACAAAATTGGGTCATTTGTAGAGATGTGGATTCATCTAGAGACTATCATACAGAGTGAAGTAAGTCAGCAAGAGAAAAACAAATATTGTGTATTAATGCATATATGTGGAACCTAGAAAATGGTGATGAACCGGCTTGCAGATGAGAAATTGAGACACAGAAGTAGAGAAAAAATGTATGGACACCAAGGGGGGAAAGCAGCGGGGGGTGGGGGTTGTGGTGGGATGAATTGGGAGATTGGGATTGACATGTATACACTGATGTTTATAAAATGGATGACTGATAAGAAAAAATAAATAAATAAACATTAAAAAAAAGAAGAGAAATTGATGTATACAGTCTCCATTTTTCTGTTTATCTGATTATTTAAAATTTGAACAGGTTTGAGCAAAATTCCTAGAAACTGACATTTTTAACTTATTTTTTTTCTAAAAGGAAATATCTTTACAAGATCTTATTGCATGATTTATTTGAAGTAAAACTATTAAAATATTTTTTTTAAAAATGTAGTCATCTCTGTTTTATATGTGGTGCTATTAGAAAGCCAGAGCAGAATTATTCATTTTATATTACCTCCTGTCAATTTTCCCCTATTTTGTCATCATTAAAGTTAGATTTAAAACAGTTTACGAAGTAAACCCAGTTCAAAGTGGTTGTATAGGCTTAAAAATTAATTTGATCTGGTGTTTGAGGTTCTAAAACTTTTAGGGGACTCACTTGGTCTATCTAATAAGGTTTTTACTTAACAGTTCATGTGAATTGGAAGAGAATCATTATTTTTAACTGTCCTCATTTCAAACTGTCAATGTAATTGGAATTAGTGATAGAATAGGGAGAACTATTTATCCAGACTCAGAAGTATGGGTTATTGATTTGAGAGCGAGGGACAGATAGTTGCTACTGTGTGAAAAGTTTCATTTTGAATAAAGTAAGAATTATAAGAACCTGTGTCTATACGCTCCAATTTATGTAAGTATTACTTCATTATTTTATGATATCTTTATTTCCCTAAGGTAGAGATCCATACTTTTGTTTCCTTTATTTTACAGGTGGAGGAACAGATCCAGAGTTTAAGTAATTTGATCATGGTCATAATGAATGCTTGGATTAAACCTGTTAATTCAGGTGTAGAATTTTGCTTTGGATAATTTGCTTGCCTGAATTCAACCTTCACACTCAATTAATGAATGACCTTATAGATTGAAATTACTTTCCCTAAGAATTTTGAAAGTATTTTCCCATTGTTCTCTGGCTTCCAGATTTGCCGCTTAGAATCATGATCCTATTTTATATTTGCAA